>NW_022265312.1:0-15160 GCF_002021735.2 Oncorhynchus kisutch
GTTTTCAGCAAGTTGCAACATTGAAATGCAGAAATAAGCACTTTTCCATAAACAAGCTCTAAATCATGTTTGATGCACTCTGGATATCCAATTTTTGCTGTGCTGTGTCTAGGTTGAGATGAAATGAACGCCGTGGACAGTTTTCAGCAAGTTACAACATTGAAATGCAGAAATAAGCACTTTTCCATAAACAAGCTCTAAATCATGTTTGAAGCACTCTGGATAATAACATGTTTTTGTTATGTTTATTCGAGATGTTATGAAAACACTGTAGACTGTTTTCAGCAAGTTACAACATTGAAATGCAGAAATAAGCACTTTTCCATAAACAAGCTCTAAATCATGTTTGATGCACTCTGGATGTCCAATTTTGCTGTGCTGTGTCTAGGTTGAGATGAATGAACACCGTGGACAGTTTTCAGCAAGTTGCAACATTGAAATGCAGAAATAAGCACTTTTCCATAAACAAGCTCTAAATCATGTTTGAAGCACTCTGGATAAAAAAATGTTTTGTTATGTTATTGAGATGTTATGAAACACTGTAGACTGTTTTCAGCAAGTTACAACATGAAATGCAGAAATAAGCACTTTTCCATAAACAAGCTCTAAATCATGTTTGAAGCACTCTGGATAAAAAAATGTTTTTTGTTATGTTTATTCGAGATGTTATGAAAACACTGTAGACTGTTTTCAGCAAGTTACAACATTGAAATGCAGAAATAAGCACTTTTCCATAAACAAGCTCTAAATCATGTTTGATGCACTCTGGATGTCCAATTTTTTGCTGTGCTGTGTCTAGTTGAGATGAAATGAACGCCGTGGACAGTTTTCAGCAAGTTGCAACATTGAAATGCAGAAATAAGCACTTTTCCATAAACAAGCTCTAAATCATGTTTGAAGCACTCTGGATAAAAAATGTTTTTGTTATGTTTATTGAGATGTTATGAAAACACTGTGGACTGTTTCAGCAAGTTACAACATTGAAATGCAGAAATAAGCACTTTTCCATAAACAAGCTCTAAATCATGTTTGATGCACTCTGGATGTCCAATTTTTTGCTGTGCTTGTCTAGGTTGAGATGAAATGACGCCGTGGACAGTTTTCAGCAAGTTGCAACATTGAAATGCAGAAATAAGCACTTTTCCATAAACAAGCTCTAAATCATGTTTGATGCACTCTGGATGTCCAATTTTTGCTGTGCTGTGTCTAGGTTGAGATGAAATGAACGCCGTGGACAGTTTTCAGCAAGTTGCAACATTGAAATGCAGAAATAAGCACTTTTCCATAAACAAGCTCTAAATCATGTTTGAAGCACTCTGGATAAAAAAATGTTTTTGTTATGTTTATTCGAGATGTTATGAAAACACTGTAGACTGTTTTCAGCAAGTTACAACATTGAAATGCAGAAATAAGCACTTTTCCATAAACAAGCTCTAAATCATGTTTGATGCACTCTGGATGTCCAATTTTTGCTGTGCTGTGTCTAGGTTGAGATGAAATGAACGCCGTGGACAGTTTTCAGCAAGTTACAACATTGAAATGCAGAAATAAGCACTTTTCCATAAACAAGCTCTAAATCATGTTTGAAGCACTCTGGATAAAAAAATTTTTTTGTTATGTTTATTCGAGATGTTATGAAAACACTGTAGACTGTTTTCAGCAAGTTACAACATTGAAATGCAGAAATAAGCACTTTTCCATAAACAAGCTCTAAATCATGTTTGATGCACTCTGGATGTCCAATTTTTGCTGTGCTGTGTCTAGGTTGAGATGAAATGAACGCCGTGGACAGTTTTCAGCAAGTTGCAACATTGAAATGCAGAAATAAAGCACTTTTCCATAAACAAGCTCTAAATCATGTTTGATGCACTCTGGATGTCCAATTTTTGCTGTGCTGTGTCTAGGTTGAGATGAAATGAACACCGTGGACAGTTTTCAGCAAGTTACAACATTGAAATGCAGAAATAAGCACTTTTCCATAAACAAGCTCTAAATCATGTTTGAAGCACTCTGGATAAAAAAATGTTTTTGTTATGTTTATTCGAGATGTTATGAACACTGTAGACAGTTTTCAGCAAGTTGCAACATTGAAATGCAGAAATAAGCACTTTTCCATAAACAAGCTCTAAATCATGTTTGATGCACTCTGGATATCCAATTTTTGCTGTGCTGTGTCTAGGTTGAGATGAAATGAACCCGTGGACAGTTTTCAGCAAGTTGCAACATTGAAATGCAGAAATAAGCACTTTTCCATAAACAAGCTCTAAATCATGTTTGATGCACTCTGGATATCCAATTTTTGCTGTGCTGTGTCTAGGTGAGATGAAATGAACGCCGTGGACAGTTTTCAGCAAGTTGCAACATTGAAATGCAGAAATAAGCACTTTTCCATAAACAAGCTCTAAATCATGTTTGAAGCACTCTGGATAAAAAAATGTTTTTGTTATGTTATTCGAGATGTTATGAAAACACTGTAGACTGTTTTCAGCAAGTTACAACATTGAAATGCAGAAATAAGCACTTTTCCATAAACAAGCTCTAAATCATGTTTGATGCACTCTGGATGTCCAATTTTTGCTGTGCTGTGTCTAGGTTGAGATGAAATGAACGCCGTGGACAGTTTTCAGCAAGTTGCAACATTGAAATGCAGAAATAAGCACTTTTCCATAAACAAGCTCTAAATCATGTTTGAAGCACTCTGGATAAAAAATGTTTTGTTATGTTATTCGAGATGTTATAAAACACTGTAGACTGTTTTCAGCAAGTTACAACATTGAAATGCAGAAAAAGCTTTTTCCATAAACAAGCTCTAAATCATGTTTGATGCACTCTGGATGTCCAATTTTTGCTGTGCTGTGTCTAGGTTGAGATGAAATGAACCGTGGACAGTTTTCAGCAAGTTGCAACATTGAAATGCAGAAATAAGCACTTTTCCATAAACAAGCTCTAAATCATGTTTGATGCACTCTGGATAAAAATTTTTGCTGTGCTGTTCTAGGTTGAGATGAAATGAAACACCGTGGACAGTTTTCAGCAAGTTACAACATTGAAATGCAGAAATAAGCACTTTTCCATAAACAAGCTCTAAATCATGTTTGATGCACTCTGGATAAAAAAATTTTTGTTGTGTTTTCGAGATGTTATGAAAACACTGTGGACTGTTTTCAGCAAGTTACAACATTGAAATGCAGAAATAAGCACTTTTCCATAAACAAGCTCTAAATCATGTTTGATGCACTCTGGATCCAATTTTGCTGTGCTGTGTCTAGGTTGAGATGAAATGAACCGTGGACAGTTTTCAGCAAGTTAAACATTGAAATGCAGAAATAAGCACTTTTCCATAAACAAGCTCTAAATCATGTTTGATGCACTCTGGATGTCCAATTTTTGCTGTGCTGTGTCTAGGTTGAGATGAAATGAACGCCGTGGACAGTTTTCAGCAAGTTGCAACATTGAAATGCAGAAATAAGCACTTTTCCATAAACAAGCTCTAAATCATGTTTGAAGCACTCTGGATAAAAAAATGTTTTTGTTATGTTTATTCGAGATGTTATGAAAACACTGTAGACTGTTTTCAGCAAGTTACAACATTGAAATGCAGAAATAAGCACTTTTCCATAAACAAGCTCTAAATCATGTTTGATGCACTCTGGATGTCCAATTTTTGCTGTGCTGTGTCTAGGTTGAGATGAAATGAACGCCGTGGACAGTTTTCAGCAAGTTGCAACATTGAAATGCAGAAATAAGCACTTTTCCATAAACAAGCTCTAAATCATGTTTGAAGCACTCTGGATAAAAATGTTTTTGTTATGTTTATTCGAGATGTTATGAAAACACTGTAGACTGTTTTCAGCAAGTTACAACATTGAAATGCAGAAATAAGCACTTTTCCATAAACAAGCTCTAAATCATGTTTGATGCACTCTGGATGTCCAATTTTTGCTGTGCTGTGTCTAGGTTGAGATGAAATGAACACCGTGGACAGTTTTCAGCAAGTTGAAACATTGAAATGCAGAAATAAGCACTTTTCCATAAACAAGCTCTAAATCATGTTTGATGCACTCTGGATGTCCAATTTTTGCTGTGCTGTGTCTAGTTGAGATGAAATGAACGCCGTGGACAGTTTTCAGCAAGTTACAACATTGAAATGCAGAAATAAGCACTTTTCCATAAACAAGCTCTAAATCATGTTTGATGCACTCTGGATAAAAAAATGTTTTTGTTATGTTTATTCGAGATGTTATGAAAACACTGTAGACTGTTTTCAGCAAGTTACAACATTGAAATGCAGAAATAAGCACTTTTCCATAAACAAGCTCTAAATCATGTTTGATGCACTCTGGATGTCAATTTTTGCTGTGCTGTGTCTAGGTTGAGATGAAATGAACCCGTGGACAGTTTTCAGCAAGTTGCAACATTGAAATGCAGAAATAAGCACTTTTCCATAAACAAGCTCTAAATCATGTTTGATGCACTCTGGATGTCCAATTTTGCTGTGCTGTGTCTAGGTTGAGATGAAATGAACCCGTGGACAGTTTTCAGCAAGTTGCAACATTGAAATGCAGAAATAAGCACTTTTCCATAAACAAGCTCTAAATCATGTTTGAAGCACTCTGGATAAAAAATGTTTGTTATGTTGTTATTCGAGATGTTATGAAAACACTGTAGACTGTTTTCAGCAAGTTACAACATTGAAATGCAGAAATAAGCACTTTTCCATAAACAAGCTCTAAATCATGTTTGATGCACTCTGGATGTCCAATTTTGCTGTGCTGTGTCTAGTTGAGATGAATGAACGCCGTGGACAGTTTTCAGCAAGTTGCAACATTGAAATGCAGAAATAAGCACTTTTCCATAAACAAGCTCTAAATCATGTTTGAAGCACTCTGGATAAAAAATGTTTTTGTTGTTTATTCGAGATGTTATGAAAAACACTGTAGACTGTTTTCAGCAAGTTACAACATTGAAATGCAGAAATAAGCACTTTTCCATAAACAAGCTCTAAATCATGTTTGATGCACTCTGGATAAAAAATGTTTGCTTGTGTTTATTGAGATGTTATGAAAACACTGTGGACTGTTTTCAGCAAGTTACAACATTGAAATGCAGAAATAAGCACTTTTCCATAAACAAGCTCTAAATCATGTTTGATGCACTCTGGATGTCAATTTTTGCTGTGCTGTGTCTAGGTTGAGATGAAATGAACGCCGTGGACAGTTTTCAGCAAGTTGCAACATTGAAATGCAGAAATAAGCACTTTCCATAAACAAGCTCTAAATCATGTTTGAAGCACTCTGGATAAAAAAATGTTTTGTTATGTTTATTCGAGATGTTATGAACACTGTAGACTGTTTTCAGCAAGTTACAACATTGAAATGCAGAAATAAGCACTTTTCCATAAACAAGCTCTAAATCATGTTTGATGCACTCTGGATATCCAATTTTTGCTGTGCTGTGTCTAGGTTGAGATGAAATGAACGCCGTGGACAGTTTTCAGCAAGTTGCAACATTGAAATGCAGAAATAAGCACTTTTCCATAAACAAGCTCTAAATCATGTTTGAAGCACTCTGGATAAAAAAATGTTTTTGTTATGTTATTCGAGATGTTATGAAAACACTGTAGACTGTTTTCAGCAAGTTACAACATTGAAATGCAGAAATAAGCACTTTTCCATAAACAAGCTCTAAATCATGTTTGATGCACTCTGGATGTCCAATTTTTGCTGTGCTGTGTCTAGGTTGAGATGAAATGAACCCGTGGACAGTTTTCAGCAAGTTGCAACATTGAAATGCAGAAATAAGCACTTTTCCATAAACAAGCTCTAAATCATGTTTGAAGCACTCTGGATAAAAAAAGTTTTTGTATGTTTATTCGAGATGTTATGAAAACACTGTAGACTGTTTTCAGCAAGTTACAACATTGAAATGCAGAAATAAGCACTTTTCCATAAACAAGCTCTAAATCATGTTTGATGCACTCTGGATGTCCAATTTTTGCTGTGCTGTGTCTAGTTGAGATGAAATGAACGCCGTGGACAGTTTTCAGCAAGTTGCAACATTGAAATGCAGAAATAAGCACTTTTCCATAAACAAGCTCTAAATCATGTTTGAAGCACTCTGGATAAAAAAATGTTTTTGTTATGTTTATTCGAGATGTTATGAAACACTGTAGACTGTTTTCAGCAAGTTACAACATTGAAATGCAGAAATAAGCACTTTTCCATAAACAAGCTCTAAATCATGTTTGATGCACTCTGGATGTCCAATTTTTGCTGTGCTGTGTCTAGGTTGAGATGAAATGAACCCGTGGACAGTTTTCAGCAAGTTGCAACATTGAAATGCAGAAATAAGCACTTTTCCATAAACAAGCTCTAAATCATGTTTGATGCACTCTGGATATCCAATTTTTGCTGTGCTGTGTCTAGTTGAGATGAAATGAACGCCGTGGACAGTTTTCAGCAAGTTGCAACATTGAAATGCAGAAATAAGCACTTTTCCATAAACAAGCTCTAAATCATGTTTGAAGCACTCTGGATAAAAAATGTTTTGTTATGTATTTGAGATGTTATGAAACACTGTAGACTGTTTTCAGCAGGTTACAACATTGAAATGCAGAAATAAGCACTTTTCCATAAACAAGCTCTAAATCATGTTTGATGCACTCTGGATATCCAATTTTTGCTGTGCTGTGTCTAGGTTGAGATGAAATGAACGCCGTGGACAGTTTTCAGCAAGTTGCAACATTGAAATGCAGAAATAAGCACTTTTCCATAAACAAGCTCTAAATCATGTTTGAAGCACTCTGGATAAAAAAATGTTTTTGTTATGTTTATTCGAGATGTTATGAAAACACTGTAGACTGTTTTCAGCAAGTTACAACATTGAAATGCAGAAATAAGCACTTTTCCATAAACAAGCTCTAAATCATGTTTGATGCACTCTGGATGTCCAATTTTTGCTGTGCTGTGTCTAGGTTGAGATGAAATGAACGCCGTGGACAGTTTTCAGCAAGTTGCAACATTGAAATGCAGAAATAAGCACTTTTCCATAAACAAGCTCTAAATCATGTTTGAAGCACTCTGGATAAAAAAATGTTTTTGTTATGTTATTCGAGATGTTATGAAAACACTGTAGACTGTTTTCAGCAAGTTACAACATTGAAATGCAGAAATAAGCACTTTTCCATAAACAAGCTCTAAATCATGTTTGATGCACTCTGGATGTCCAATTTTGCTGTGCTGTCTAGGTGAGATGAATGAACGCCGTGGACAGTTTTCAGCAAGTTGCAACATTGAAATGCAGAAATAAGCACTTTTCCATAAACAAGCTCTAAATCATGTTTGATGCACTCTGGATGTCCAATTTTTGCTGTGCTGTGTCTAGGTTGAGATGAAATGAACGCCGTGGACAGTTTTCAGCAAGTTGCAACATTGAAATGCAGAAATAAGCACTTTTCCATAAACAAGCTCTAAATCATGTTTGAAGCACTCTGGATAAAAAATGTTTTTGTTATGTTTATTCGAGATGTTATGAAAACACTGTAGACTGTTTTCAGCAAGTAAACATTGAAATGCAGAAATAAGCACTTTTCCATAAACAAGCTCTAAATCATGTTTGATGCACTCTGGATGTCCAATTTTTGCTGTGCTGTGTCTAGGTGAGATGAAATGAACGCCGTGGACAGTTTTCAGCAAGTTGCAACATTGAAATGCAGAAATAAGCACTTTTCCATAAACAAGCTCTAAATCATGTTTGAAGCACTCTGGATAAAAAAATGTTTTTTGTTATGTTTATTCGAGATGTTATGAAAACACTGTAGACTGTTTTCAGCAAGTTACAACATTGAAATGCAGAAATAAGCACTTTTCCATAAACAAGCTCTAAATCATGTTTGATGCACTCTGGATGTCCAATTTTTGCTGTGCTGTGTCTAGGTTGAGATGAAATGAACGCCGTGGACAGTTTTCAGCAAGTTGCAACATTGAAATGCAGAAATAAGCACTTTTCCATAAACAAGCTCTAAATCATGTTTGAAGCACTCTGGATAAAAAATTTTTTTGTTATGTTTTTCGAGATGTTATGAAAACACTGTAGACTGTTTTCAGCAAGTTACAACATTGAAATGCAGAAATAAGCACTTTTCCATAAACAAGCTCTAAATCATGTTTGATGCACTCTGGATATCCAATTTTTGCTGTGCTGTGTCTAGGTTGAGATGAAATGAACGCCGTGGACAGTTTTCAGCAAGTTGCAACATTGAAATGCAGAAATAAGCACTTTTCCATAAACAAGCTCTAAATCATGTTTGAAGCACTCTGGATAAAAAAATGTTTTTGTTATGTTATTCGAGATGTTATGAAACACTGTAGACTGTTTTCAGCAAGTTACAACATTGAAATGCAGAAATAAGCACTTTTCCATAAACAAGCTCTAAATCATGTTTGATGCACTCTGGATGTCCAATTTTTGCTGTGCTGTGTCTAGGTGAGATGAAATGAACCCGTGGACAGTTTTCAGCAAGTTGCAACATTGAAATGCAGAAATAAGCACTTTTCCATAAACAAGCTCTAAATCATGTTTGATGCACTCTGGATATCCAATTTTTGCTGTGCTGTGTCTAGGTTGAGATGAAATGAACGCCGTGGACAGTTTTCAGCAAGTTGCAACATTGAAATGCAGAAATAAGCACTTTTCCATAAACAAGCTCTAAATCATGTTTGAAGCACTCTGGATAAAAAAATGTTTTGTTATGTTTATTCGAGATGTTAATGAAAACACTGTAGACTGTTTTCAGCAAGTTACAACATTGAAATGCAGAAATAAGCACTTTTCCATAAACAAGCTCTAAATCATGTTTGATGCACTCTGGATATCCAATTTTTGCTGTGCTGTGTCTAGTTGAGATGAAATGAACCCGTGGACAGTTTTCAGCAAGTTACAACATTGAAATGCAGAAATAAGCACTTTTCCATAAACAAGCTCTAAATCATGTTTGATGCACTCTGGATAAAAAATTTTTTGTTATGTTTATTCGAGATGTTATGAAACACGTGGACTGTTTTCAGCAAGTTACAACATTGAAATGCAGAAATAAGCACTTTTCCATAAACAAGCTCTAAATCATGTTTGATGCACTCTGGATAAAAAAATTTTTTGTTATGTTTATTGAGATGTTATGAAAACACTGTGGACTGTTTTCAGCAAGTTACAACATTGAAATGCAGAAATAAGCACTTTTCCATAAACAAGCTCTAAATCATGTTTGATGCACTCTGGATGTCCAATTTTTGCTGTGCTGTGTCTAGGTTGAGATGAAATGAACCCGTGGACAGTTTTCAGCAAGTTAACATTGAAATGCAGAAATAAGCACTTTTCCATAAACAAGCTCTAAATCATGTTTGATGCACTCTGGATATCCAATTTTGCTGTGCTGTGTCTAGTTGAGATGAAATGAACGCCGTGGACAGTTTTCAGCAAGTTGCAACATTGAAATGCAGAAATAAGCACTTTTCCATAAACAAGCTCTAAATCATGTTTGATGCACTCTGGATAAAAAAATGTTTGTTATGTTTATTCGAGATGTTATGAAAACACTGTGGACTGTTTTCAGCAAGTTACAACATTGAAATGCAGAAATAAGCACTTTTCCATAAACAAGCTCTAAATCATGTTTGATGCACTCTGGATAAAAAATGTTTTTGTTATGTTATTCGAGATGTTATGAAAAACTGTAGACTGTTTTCAGCAAGTTGCAACATTGAAATGCAGAAATAAGCACTTTTCCATAAACAAGCTCTAAATCATGTTTGATGCACTCTGGATATCCAATTTTGCTGTGCTGTGTCTAGGTTGAGATGAAATGAACACCGTGGACAGTTTTCAGCAAGTTGCAACATTGAAATGCAGAAATAAGCACTTTTCCATAAACAAGCTCTAAATCATGTTTGATGCACTCTGGATATCCAATTTTTGCTGTGCTGTGTCTAGGTTGAGATGAAGAACGCCGTGGACAGTTTTCAGCAAGTTGCAACATTGAAATGCAGAAATAAGCACTTTTCCATAAACAAGCTCTAAATCATGTTTGATGCACTCTGGATAAAAAATGTTTTTGTTATGTTTATCGAGATGTTATGAAAACACTGTAGACTGTTTTCAGCAAGTTACAACATTGAAATGCAGAAATAAGCACTTTTCCATAAACAAGCTCTAAATCATGTTTGATGCACTCTGGATCCAATTTTTGCTGTGCTGTGTCTAGGTTGAGATGAAATGAACCCGTGGACAGTTTTCAGCAAGTTGCAACATTGAAATGCAGAAATAAGCACTTTTCCATAAACAAGCTCTAAATCATGTTTGATGCACTCTGGATAAAAAATGTTTTTGTTATGTTTATTTTCGAGATGTTATGAAAACACTGTGGACTGTTTTCAGCAAGTTACAACATTGAAATGCAGAAATAAGCACTTTTCCATAAACAAGCTCTAAATCATGTTTGATGCACTCTGGATGTCCAATTTTTGCTGTGCTGTGTCTAGTTGAGATGAATGAACCCGTGGACAGTTTTCAGCAAGTTGCAACATTGAAATGCAGAAATAAGCACTTTTCCATAAACAAGCTCTAAATCATGTTTGATGCACTCTGGATGTCCAATTTTTGCTGTGCTGTGTCTAGTTGAGATGAAATGAACGCCGTGGACAGTTTTCAGCAAGTTGCAACATTGAAATGCAGAAATAAGCACTTTTCCATAAACAAGCTCTAAATCATGTTTGAAGCACTCTGGATAAAAAATGTTTTTGTTATGTTTTATTCGAGATGTTTTGAAAAACACTGTAGACTGTTTTCAGCAAGTTACAACATTGAAATGCAGAAAATAGCACTTTTCCATAAACAAGCTCTAAATCATGTTTGATGCACTCTGATATCCAATTTTTACTGTGCTGTGTCTAGGTTGAGATGAAAATGAACGCCGTGGACAGTTTTCAGCAAGTTGCAACATTGAAATGCAGAAATAAGCACTTTTCCATAAACAAGCTCTAATCATGTCTTGAAGCACTCTGGATAAAAAAATGTTTTTGTTATGTTTATTCGAGATGTTTTGAAAACACTGTAGACTGTTTTCAGCAAGTTACAACATGAAATGCAGAAATAAGCACTTTTCCATAAACAAGCTCTAGAACTCATGTTTGATGCACTCTGGATATACCAATTTTACTGTGCTGTGTCTTAGGTTGAGATGAAATGAACGCCGTGGACAGTTTTCAGCAAGTTGCAACATTGAAATGCAGAAATAAGCACTTTTCCATAAACAAGCTCTAAATCATGTTTGATGCACTCTGGATATCCAATTTTTGCTGTGCTGTGTCTAGGTTGAGATGAAATGAACGCCGTGGACAGTTTTCAGCAAGTTGCAACATTGAAATGCAGAAATAAGCACTTTTCCATAAACAAGCTCTAAATCATGTTTGAAGCACTCTGGATAAAAAATGTTTTGTTATGTTTATTCGAGATGTTTTGAAACACTGTGGACTGTTTTCAGCAAGTTCAACATTGAAATGCAGAAATAAGCACTTTTCCATAAACAAGCTCTAAATCATGTTTGATGCACTCTGGATGTCCAATTTTTGCTGTGCTGTGTCTAGTTGAGATGAAATGAACGCCGTGGACAGTTTTCAGCAAGTTGCAACATTGAAATGCAGAAATAAGCACTTTTCCATAAACAAGCTCTAAATCATGTTTGAGCACTCTGGATAAAAAAAGTTTTGCTGTGTTTGTTCTATGTTAATGAAACACTGTGGACAGTTTTCAGCAAGTTACAACATTGAAATGCAGAAATAAGCACTTTTCCATAAACAAGCTCTAAATCATGTTTGATGCACTCTGGATAAAAAATTGTTTTTGTGTTATGTTGAGATGAATGAAACACTGTGGACAGTTTTCAGCAAGTTGCAACATTGAAATGCAGAAATAAGCACTTTTCCATAAACAAGCTCTAAATCATGTTTGATGCACTCTGGATATCCAATTTTTGCTGTGCTGTGTCTATTCGAGATGAAATGAAACCGTGGACTTTTTCAGCAAGTTAAACATTGAAATGCAGAAATAAGCACTTTTCCATAAACAAGCTCTAAATCATGTTTGATGCACTCTGGATATCCAATTTTGCTGTGCTGTGTCTAGGTTGAGATGAAATGAACGCCGTGGACAGTTTTCAGCAAGTTGCAACATTGAAATGCAGAAATAAGCACTTTTCCATAAACAAGCTCTAAATCATGTTTGAAGCACTCTGGATAAAAAAATGTTTTTGTTATGTTTATTGAGATGTTATGAAAACACTGTAGACTGTTTTCAGCAAGTTACAACATTGAAATGCAGAAATAAGCACTTTTCCATAAACAAGCTCTAAATCATGTTTGATGCACTCTGGATGTCCAATTTTTGCTGTGCTGTGTCTAGGTTGAGATGAAATGAACCCGTGGACAGTTTTCAGCAAGTTGCAACATTGAAATGCAGAAATAAGCACTTTTCCATAAACAAGCTCTAAATCATGTTTGAAGCACTCTGGATAAAAAAATGTTTTGTTATGTTTATTCGAGATGTTATGAAAACACTGTAGACTTTTTCAGCAAGTTACAACATTGAAATGCAGAAATAAGCACTTTTCCATAAACAAGCTCTAAATCATGTTTGATGCACTCTGGATATCCAATTTTTGCTGTGCTGTGTCTAGTTGAGATAAATGAAACCCGTGGACAGTTTTCAGCAAGTTGCACACATTGAAATGCAGAAATAAGCACTTTTCCATAAACAAGCTCTAAATCATGTTTGATGCACTCTGGATGTCCAATTTTTGCTGTGCTGTGTCTAGTTGAGATGAAATGAACGCCGTGGACAGTTTTCAGCAAGTTGCAACATTGAAATGCAGAAATAAGCACTTTTCCATAAACAAGCTCTAAATCATGTTTGAAGCACTCTGGATAAAAAAATGTTTTTGTTATGTTTATTCGAGATGTTATGAAAACACTGTAGACTGTTTTCAGCAAGTTACAACATTGAAATGCAGAAATAAGCACTTTTCCATAAACAAGCTCTAAATCATGTTTGATGCACTCTGGATATCCAATTTTTGCTGTGCTGTGTCTAGGTTGAGATGAAATGAACGCCGTGGACAGTTTTCAGCAAGTTGCAACATTGAAATGCAGAAATAAGCACTTTTCCATAAACAAGCTCTAAATCATGTTTGAAGCACTCTGGATAAAAAAATGTTTTTGTTATGTTTATTCGAGATGTTTTGAAAACACTGTAGACTGTTTTCAGCAAGTTACAACATTGAAATGCAGAATAAGCACTTTTCCATAAACAAGCTCTAAATCATGTTTGATGCACTCTGGATATCCAATTTTTACTGTGCTGTGTCTAGGTGAGATGAAATGAACGCCGTGGACAGTTTTCAGCAAGTGCAACATTGAAATGCAGAAATAAGCACTTTTCCATAAACAAGCTCTAAATCATGTTTGAAGCACTCTGGATAAAAAATTTTTTGTTATGTTATTCGAGATGTTATATGAAAACATGTACTGTTTTCAGCAAGTTACAACATTGAAATGCAGAAATAAGCACTTTTCCATAAACAAGCTCTAAATCATGTTTGATGCACTCTGGATATCCAAATGTTTTGTTGTGTTTATTGAGATGAAATGAACACTGTGACAGTTTTCAGCAAGTTGCAACATTGAAATGCAGAAATAAGCACTTTTCCATAAACAAGCTCTAAATCATGTTTGATGCACTCTGGATGTCCAATTTTGCTGTGCTGTGTCTAGGTTGAGATGAAATGAACACCGTGGACAGTTTTCAGCAAGTTGCAACATTGAAATGCAGAAATAAGCACTTTTCCATAAACAAGCTCTAATCATGTTTGATGCACTCTGGATATCCAATTTTTGCTGTGCTGTGTCTAGGTTGAGATGAAATGAACGCCGTGGACAGTTTTCAGCAATTGCAACATTGAAATGCAGAAATAAGCACTTTTCCATAAACAAGCTCTAAATCATGTTTGAGCACTCTGGATAAAAAATGTTTTTGTTATGTTTATTCGAGATGTTATGAAAACACTGTGGACTGTTTTCAGCAAGTTACAACATTGAAATGCAGAAAGCACTTTTCCATAACAAGCTCTAAATCATGTTTGATGCACTCTGGATGTCCAATTTTTGCTGTGCTGTGTCTAGTTGAGATGAAATGAACCCGTGGACAGTTTTCAGCAAGTTGCAACATTGAAATGCAGAAATAAGCACTTTTCCATAAACAAGCTCTAAATCATGTTTGATGCACTCTGGATAAAAAAATGTTTTGCTTGTGTTTATTGAGATGAAATGAAAACACGTGGACTGTTTCAGCAAGTTGCAACATTGAAATGCAGAAATAAGCACTTTTCCATAAACAAGCTCTAAATCATGTTTGATGCACTCTGGATATCCAATTTTTGCTGTGCTGTGTCTAGTTTGAGATGAAATGAACCCGTGGACAGTTTTCAGCAAGTTGCAACATTGAAATGCAGAAATAAGCACTTTTCCATAAACAAGCTCTAAATCATGTTTGATGCACTCTGGATGTCCAATTTTGCTGTGCTGTGTCTAGGTTGAGATGAAATGAACGCCGTGGACAGTTTTCAGCAAGTTGCAACATTGAAATGCAGAAATAAGCACTTTTCCATAAACAAGCTCTAATCATGTTTGAAGCACTCTGGATAAAAAAAATGTTTTGTTATGTTTATTCGAGATGTTATGAAAACACTGTAGACTGTTTTCAGCAAGTTACAACATTGAAATGCAGAAATAAGCACTTTTCCATAAACAAGCTCTAAATCATGTTTGATGCACTCTGGATGTCCAATTTTTGCTGTGCTGTGTCTAGGTTGAGATGAAATGAACGCCGTGGACAGTTTTCAGCAAGTTACAACATTGAAATGCAGAAATAAGCACTTTTCCATAAACAAGCTCTAAATCATGTTTGAAGCACTCTGGATAAAAAAATGTTTTGTTATGTTTATCGAGATGTTATGAAAACACTGTAGACTGTTTTCAGCAAGTTACAACATTGAAATGCAGAAATAAGCACTTTTCCAAGATAAACAAGCTCTAAATCATGTTTATGCCTCTGG
>NW_022265313.1:0-15156 GCF_002021735.2 Oncorhynchus kisutch
AGACCCAAGACCCAGGACCCAAGACCCAGACAAGACCAAGACCCAGAACAAGACCCAGACCCAGACCCATACCCAGGACCCAGACCCGACATCCACACCAAGACCCAGACCCAAGACCCAGGACCCAAGACCCGGACCCAAGACCCAGACCCAGCCCAAGACCCGGACCCAAGACCCAGACAACCCAGGACCCAAGACCCCAGGACCCAAGACCCAGACCCAGGACCCAGGACCCAGGACCCAGACCCAGACCCAGGACCCAGACAAGACCCAGGACCCAGACCCAGACCCAAGACCCAGACCCAAGACCCAGACCCCAGACCCAAGACCCAGGACCCAAGACCCACCCAGGACCCAGACAAGACCCAGGACCCAGACCCAGGACCCAAGACCCAGACCCAAGACCCAGACCCAGGACCCAGGACCCAGACCCAGACCCAGGACCCAAGACCCAGACCCAGACAAGACCCAGGACCCAAGACCCAGGACCCAGACCCAGGACCCAGACCCAAGACCCAGACCAAGACCCAAGACCCAGACCCAGACCCAGACCCAGACAAGACCCAGGACCCAAGACCCAGGACCCAGGACCCAAGACCCAGACCCAGACCCAAGACCCAGGACCCAAGACCCAGACCCAGGACCCAAGACCCAGGACCCAGACCCAGGACCCAGGACCCAGACCCAGGACCCAGACAAGACCCAAGACCAGGACCCAAGACCCAGACCCAGACCCAGACAAGACCCAGACCCAGACCCAGGACCCAGACAAGACCCAGGACCCAGACCCAGACCCAGACAAGACAAAGACCCAAGACCCAGACCCAGGACCCAGGACCCAGACCCAGACCCAAGACCCAGACCCAGACCCAGGACCCAGACCCAGACCCAGACCCAGGACCCAGACAAGACCCAGGACCCAAGACCCAGACCCAAGACCCAACCCAAGACCCAGACCCAGGACCCAAGACCCAGGACCCAAGACCCAGACCCAGGACCCAGACAAGACCCAGGACCCAAGACCCAGGACCCAAGACCCAGGACCCAAGACCCAGACCCAGGACCCAGGACCCAGACCCAGACCCATGGACCCAAGACCCAGACCCAAGACAAGAACCAGGACCCAAGACCCAGGACCCAAGACCCAGGACCCAGTACCCAAGACCCAGACCCAGGACCCAAGACCCAGACCCAGACCCAGGACCCAGACAAGACCCAGGACCCAAGACCCAGGACCCAAGACCCAGGACCCAGACCCAGACCCAGGACCCAAGACCCAGACCCAGGACCCAAGACCCAGGACCCAGACCCCAGGACCCAGGACCCAGACCCAGGACCCAGACAAGACCCAAGACCCAGGACCCAAGACCCAGACCCAGACCCAGACAAGACCCAGACCCAGACCCAGGACCCAGACAAGACCCAGGACCCAGACCCAGGACCCAGACAAGACAAAGACCCAAGACCCAGACCCAGGACCCAAGACCCAGACCCAGACCCAGGACCCAGACAAGACCCAGGACCCAGGACCCAGACCCAGGACCCAAGACCCAGGACCCAAGACCCAGACAAGACCAAGACCCAGACCCAAGACCCAGGACCCAAGACCCAGACAAGACCAAGACCAAGACCCAGACAAGACCCAGACCCAGGACCCAAGACCCAGACCCAGGACCCAGGACCCAGGACCAGACAAGACCAACACCAAGACCCAGACCCAAGACCCAGGACCCAAGACCCAGACCCAGGACCCAAGACCCAGGACCCAAGACCCAGACCCAGGACCCAGACAAGACCCAGGACCCAAGACCCAGGACCCAAGACCCAGACCCAGGACCCAGGACCCAGACCCAGACCCAGGACCCAAGACCCAGAACCAGACCCAGACCCAGGACCCAAGACCCAGACCCAGACCCAGGACCCAAGACCCAAGACCAAGACCCAGACCCAGGACCCAAGACCCAGACCCAGACCCAGACATGACCCAGACCCAGGACCCAAGACCCAGGACCCAAGACCCAGGACCCAGACCCAAGACCCAGGACCCAAGACCCAGACCCAGGACCCAAGGCCCAGACCCAGGACCCAGAAAAGACCCAGGACCCAAGACCCAGGACCCAAGACCCAGGACCAAGGACCCAGACCCAGACCCAAGACCCAGGACCCAAGACCCAGACCCAGGACCCAAGACCCAAGACCCAGACCCAGAACCCAAGACCCAGACCCAGACCCAGGACCCAGACAAGACCCAGACCAGACCAAGACCAAGACCAGACCAAGAACAAGAACAAGAACAAGAACAAGAACAAGACCAAGTCCCAGACCAAGAACAAGACCAAGAGCAGACGGCAGGGTAGCCTAGTGGTTAGAGCACTGGACTAGTAACCGAAAGGTTGCAAGTTCAAACCCCTGAGCTGACAAGGTACAAATCTGTCATTCTGCCCCTGAACAGGCAGTTGACCCACAGTTGACCAGGACCCAAGACCCAGGACCCAAGACCCAGGACCCAAGACCCAGACAAGACCCAGGACCAGACAAGACCCAGGACCAGACAAGACCCAGACCCAAGACAAGACCAAGACCCAGACCCAAGACCCAACCCAAGACCCAGACCCAAGACCCAGGACCCAGACCCAGACAAGACCCAGGACCCAAGACCCAGGAACTAAGACCCAGGAACCAGACAAGACCCAAGACCAAGACCAATTACTAGTCCAGCGCTCTAACCACTAGGCTACCCTTCCGCCTGGTTTTGGTCTTGTTCTTGGTCTTAGTCTGGGTCTTGGTCTTGGTCTGGGTCATGGGTTCGATCCCCGTACTGGCTAATATGTACATTTTGAGTGTCAAAATTGTGAGTCACATGCATGTAAATTGTCAATGGTGCCACATAATTAAGTTTAGTGAATTGCAGAAATATCTCAGTTGGGAGAGCGTTAGACTGAAGATCTAATGGTCTCTGGTTCAATCCCGGTTTTTGGCATTTGTATTTGTTCTTTCTTTATGCTCTGGCTTCAAGGAAACTATCCTCAGCTTTGTTGTGGTCCTCAATGGTGTGTGCCACGCTGCTCCTCGGAAAGTAAGTAATGTCTTGCTTTTTCATCTGACATTTTGACATCAGTGTGACAGGAAAGTTGCTAGTCATTGTTACATGACAGTAGGTTGTCGTAAGACAAGGCTGCATGAAGTGTGAACTGGAGCTTTCTTGGATCCACAAATAAATGTGTTTTTGGGGAATGCGGGCATCGATCCCAATACCTATAGCATGCAAAGCATTTGACCTAATTCCCCAGCAGTTTGGAATTTCCGCAAGAAGCAACCAAGAGTGTCCAGTCTTGTCAGGCTATGCTCTTGGTTGACTTGTTAGTTTACGCGCCAGGCACCATTGACAATTTACATGCATGTGACTCAGAATTTTGACACTCAAAATCTACATATTAGCCAGTACGGGGATCGAATCCATGACCTTGGCATTATTAGCACCACACTCTAACCTACTGAGCTAACCGCTCACTAGCTATTGCACGCAATTGTTGAGATGCACCAAGCCTCTGCAAGTGCTGGCGCGTAAACTAACAAGTCAACCAAGAGCATTGCCTGACAAGACTGGACACTCTTGGTTGCTTCTTGCGGAAATTCCAAACAGCTGGGGAATTTGATCAATTGGTAGCATGCTATAGGTATTGGGGTCGATGCCCGCATTCCCCAAAAACACATTTTTTTGGTGGATCCAAGAAATCTTCAGTTCACACTTCATGCAGCCTTGTCTTACGACAACCTACTGTCATGTCACAATGACAAGCAACTTTCCTGTCACACTGATGTCAAAATGTCAGATGAAAAAGCAAAGCATTACTTACTTTCAGAGGAGCAGCGTGACACACACCATTGAGATCCACAAACAAAGCTGTGGATAGTTTCCTTGAAGCCAGAGCATAAAGAAAGAACAAATACAAATCCCGAAAACCAGGATCGAACCAGGGACTTTTAAATTTTCAGTCTAACGCTCTCCCAACTGAGATATTTCTGCAATTCACTAAACTTAATTATGTGGCACCATTGACAATTTACATGCATGTGACTCACAATTTTGACACTCAAAATGTACATATTAGCCAGTACGGGGATCGAAACCATGACCTTTGCATTACTAGCATCAGACTCTAACCAACTGAGCTAACCGGCCACTAGCTATTGGGTGCAATTGTTGAGATGCACTGAGCCTCTGCAAGTGCTGGCACATAAACTAACAAGTCAACCAAGAGCATAGCCTGACAAGACTGGACACTCTTGGTTGCTTCTTGCAGAAATTCCAAACAGCTGGGGAATTTGATCAATTGTTAGCATGCTATAGGTATTGGGATCGATGCCCGCATTCCCCAAAAACACATTTTTTTGTGGATCCAAGAAAGCTCAAGTTCGCACTTCATGCAGCCTTGTCTTACGACAACCTACTGTCATGTCACAATGACAAGCAACTTTCCTGTCACACTGATGTCAAAATGTCAGATGAAAAAGCAAAGCATTACTTACTTTCAAAGGAGCAGCGTGACACACACCATTGAGATCCACAAAGAAAGCTGTGGATAGTTTCCTTGAAGCCAGAGCATAAAGAAAGAACAAATACAAATCCCGAAAACCTGGATCGAACCAGGGACTTTTAAATCTTCAGTATAACGCTCTCCCAACTGAGCAATTTCAGCAATGCACTTAACTTAATTATGTGGCACCATTGACAATTTACATGCATGTGACTCACAATTTTGACACTCAAAATGTACATATTAGCCAGTACAGGGATCGAAACCATGACCTTTGCATTACTAGCATCAGACTCTAACCAACTGAGCTAACCGGCCACTAGCTATTGGGTGCAATTGTTGAGATGCACTGAGCCTCTGCAAGTGCTGGCACGTAAACTAACAAGTCAACCAAGAGCATAGCCTGACAAGACTGGACACTCTTGGTTGCTTCTTGCAGAAATTCCAAACAGCTGGGGAATTTGATCAATTGGTAGCATGCTATAGGTATTGGGATCGATGCCCGCATTCCCCAAAAACAATTTTTTTTGTGCATCCAAGAAAGCTCCAGTTCACACTTCATGCAGCCTTGTCTTACGACAACCTACTGTCATGTAACAATGACTAGCAACTTTCCTGTCACACTGATGTCAAAATGTCAGATGAAAAAGCAAGACATTACTTACTTTCCGAGGAGCAGTGTGACACACACCATTGAGGACCACAACAAAGCTGGGGATAGTTTCCTTGAAGCCAGAGCATATAGAAAGAACAAAAACAAATGCCAAAAACCGGGATTGAACCAGAGACCATTAGATCTTCAGTCTAACACTCTCCCAACTGAGATATTTCTGCAATTCACTAAACTTAATTATGTGGCACCATTGACAATTTACATGCATGTGACTCACAATTTTGACACTCAAAATGTACATATTAGCCAGTACGGGGATCGAACCCATGACCCAGACCAAGACCAAGACCCAGACTAAGACCAAGAACAAGACCAGACCAAGAACAAGACCAAGGCAAGACAAGACCAAGACCAAAACCAGGCGGAAGGGTAGCCTAGTGGTTAGAGCGCTGGACTAGTAATTGAAAGGTTGCAAGTTCAATCCCCCAAGATGACAAGGTCTTGGTGTCTGGGACTTGTCTGGGTCAAACAAAAGACCCACCAAACAAAAGACCCATCAAACAAAAGACCAACAAACAAAAGACCCACCAAACCAAACAAAAGACCCACCAAACAAAAGACCCACCAAACAAAAGACCCACCAAACAAAAGACCCAAGACTCAGACCACACCAAGACATTTTGACATCAGTGTGACAGGAAAGTTGCTTGTCATTGTTACATGACAGTAGGTTGTCGTAAGACAAAGCTGCATGAAGTGTGAACTACAGTTTTCTTGGATCCATAAAACAATGTGCTTTTGGGGAATGCGGGCATCGATCCCACTACCTCACGCATGCAAAGCATTTGACCTAATTCCCCAGCAGTTTGGAATTTCCGCAAGAAGCAACCAAGAGTGTCCAGTCTTGTCAGGCTATGCTCTTGGTTGACTTGTTAGTTTACGCGCCAGGCACCATTGACAATTTACATGCATGTGACTCAGAATTTTGACACTCAAAATCTACATATTAGCCAGTACGGGGATCGAATCCATGACCTTGGCATTATTAGCACCACACTCTAACCTACTGAGCTAACCGCTCACTAGCTATTGCACGCAATTGTTGAGATGCACCAAGCCTCTGCAAGTGCTGGCGCGTAAACTAACAAGTCAACCAAGAGCATTGCCTGACAAGACTGGACACTCTTGGTTGCTTCTTGCGGAAATTCCAAACAGCTGGGGAATTTGATCAATTGGTAGCATGCTATAGGTATTGGGGTCGATGCCCGCATTCCCCAAAAACACATTTTTTTGGTGGATCCAAGAAATCTTCAGTTCACACTTCATGCAGCCTTGTCTTACGACAACCTACTGTCATGTCACAATGACAAGCAACTTTCCTGTCACACTGATGTCAAAATGTCAGATGAAAAAGCAAAGCATTACTTACTTTCAGAGGAGCAGCGTGACACACACCATTGAGATCCACAAACAAAGCTGTGGATAGTTTCCTTGAAGCCAGAGCATAAAGAAAGAACAAATACAAATCCCGAAAACCAGGATCGAACCAGGGACTTTTAAATTTTCAGTCTAACGCTCTCCCAACTGAGATATTTCTGCAATTCACTAAACTTAATTATGTGGCACCATTGACAATTTACATGCATGTGACTCACAATTTTGACACTCAAAATGTACATATTAGCCAGTACGGGGATCGAAACCATGACCTTTGCATTACTAGCATCAGACTCTAACCAACTGAGCTAACCGGCCACTAGCTATTGGGTGCAATTGTTGAGATGCACTGAGCCTCTGCAAGTGCTGGCACATAAACTAACAAGTCAACCAAGAGCATAGCCTGACAAGACTGGACACTCTTGGTTGCTTCTTGCAGAAATTCCAAACAGCTGGGGAATTTGATCAATTGTTAGCATGCTATAGGTATTGGGATCGATGCCCGCATTCCCCAAAAACAAATTTTTTTGTGGATCCAAGAAAGCTCAAGTTCGCACTTCATGCAGCCTTGTCTTACGACAACCTACTGTCATGTCACAATGACAAGCAACTTTCCTGTCACACTGATGTCAAAATGTCAGATGAAAAAGCAAAGCATTACTTACTTTCAAAGGAGCAGCGTGACACACACCATTGAGATCCACAAAGAAAGCTGTGGATAGTTTCCTTGAAGCCAGAGCATAAAGAAAGAACAAATACAAATCCCGAAAACCTGGATCGAACCAGGGACTTTTAAATGTTCAGTATAACGCTCTCCCAACTGAGCAATTTCAGCAATGCACTTAACTTAATTATGTGGCACCATTGACAATTTACATGCATGTGACTCACAATTTTGACACTCAAAATGTACATATTAGCCAGTACAGGGATCGAACCCATGACCTTTGCATTACTAGCATCAGACTCTAACCAACTGAGCTAACCGGCCACTAGCTATTGGGTGCAATTGTTGAGATGCACTGAGCCTCTGCAAGTGCTGGCACGTAAACTAACAAGTCAACCAAGAGCATAGCCTGACAAGACTGGACACTCTTGGTTGCTTCTTGCAGAAATTCCAAACAGCTGGGGAATTTGATCAATTGGTAGCATGCTATAGGTATTGGGATCGATGCCCGCATTCCCCAAAAACAATTTTTTTTGTGCATCCAAGAAAGCTCCAGTTCACACTTCATGCAGCCTTGTCTTACGACAACCTACTGTCATGTAACAATGACTAGCAACTTTCCTGTCACACTGATGTCAAAATGTCAGATGAAAAAGCAAGACATTACTTACTTTCCGAGGAGCAGTGTGACACACACCATTGAGGACCACAACAAAGCTGGGGATAGTTTCCTTGAAGCCAGAGCATATAGAAAGAACAAAAACAAATGCCAAAAACCGGGATTGAACCAGAGACCATTAGATCTTCAGTCTAACACTCTCCCAACTGAGATATTTCTGCAATTCACTAAACTTAATTATGTGGCACCATTGACAATTTACATGCATGTGACTCACAATTTTGACACTCAAAATGTACATATTAGCCAGTACGGGGATCGAACCCATGACCCAGACCAAGACCAAGACCCAGACTAAGACCAAGAACAAGACCAGACCAAGAACAAGACCAAGGCAAGACAAGACCAAGACCAAAACCAGGCGTAAGGGTAGCCTAGTGGTTAGAGCGCTGGACTAGTAATTGAAAGGTTGCAAGTTCAATCCCCCAAGCTGACAAGGTCTTCGTGTCTGGGACTTGTCTGGGTCAAACAAAAGACCCACCAAACAAAAGACCCATCAAACAAAAGACCAACAAAACAAAAGACCCACCAAACAAAAGACCCACCAAACAAAAGACCCACCAAACCAAAGACCCACCAAACAAAAGATCCACCAAACAAAAGATCCACCAAACAAAAGACCCACCAAACAAAAGACCCACCAAACAAAAGACCCAAGACTCAGACCACACCAAGACATTTTGACATCAGTGTGACAGGAAAGTTGCTTGTCATTGTTACATGACAGTAGGTTGTCGTAAGACAAAGCTGCATGAAGTGTGAACTACAGTTTTCTTGGATCCATAAAACAATGTGCTTTTGGAGAATGCGGGCATCGATCCCACTACCTCACGCATGCAAAGCATTTGACCTAATTCCCCAGCAGTTTGGAATTTCCGCAAGAAGCAACCAAGAGTGTCCAGTCTTGTCAGGCTATGCTCTTGGTTGACTTGTTAGTTTACGCGCCAGGCACCATTGACAATTTACATGCATGTGACTCAGAATTTTGACACTCAAAATCTACATATTAGCCAGTACGGGGATCGAATCCATGACCTTGGCATTATTAGCACCACACTCTAACCTACTGAGCTAACCGCTCACTAGCTATTGCACGCAATTGTTGAGATGCACCAAGCCTCTGCAAGTGCTGGCGCGTAAACTAACAAGTCAACCAAGAGCATTGCCTGACAAGACTGGACACTCTTGGTTGCTTCTTGCGGAAATTCCAAACAGCTGGGGAATTTGATCAATTGGTAGCATGCTATAGGTATTGGGGTCGATGCCCGCATTCCCCAAAAACACATTTTTTTGGTGGATCCAAGAAATCTTCAGTTCACACTTCATGCAGCCTTGTCTTACGACAACCTACTGTCATGTCACAATGACAAGCAACTTTCCTGTCACACTGATGTCAAAATGTCAGATGAAAAAGCAAAGCATTACTTACTTTCAGAGGAGCAGCGTGACACACACCATTGAGATCCACAAACAAAGCTGTGGATAGTTTCCTTGAAGCCAGAGCATAAAGAAAGAACAAATACAAATCCCGAAAACCAGGATCGAACCAGGGACTTTTAAATTTTCAGTCTAACGCTCTCCCAACTGAGATATTTCTGCAATTCACTAAACTTAATTATGTGGCACCATTGACAATTTACATGCATGTGACTCACAATTTTGACACTCAAAATGTACATATTAGCCAGTACGGGGATCGAAACCATGACCTTTGCATTACTAGCATCAGACTCTAACCAACTGAGCTAACCGGCCACTAGCTATTGGGTGCAATTGTTGAGATGCACTGAGCCTCTGCAAGTGCTGGCACATAAACTAACAAGTCAACCAAGAGCATAGCCTGACAAGACTGGACACTCTTGGTTGCTTCTTGCAGAAATTCCAAACAGCTGGGGAATTTGATCAATTGTTAGCATGCTATAGGTATTGGGATCGATGCCCGCATTCCCCAAAAACACATTTTTTTGTGGATCCAAGAAAGCTCAAGTTCGCACTTCATGCAGCCTTGTCTTACGACAACCTACTGTCATGTCACAATGACAAGCAACTTTCCTGTCACACTGATGTCAAAATGTCAGATGAAAAAGCAAAGCATTACTTACTTTCAAAGGAGCAGCGTGACACACACCATTGAGATCCACAAAGAAAGCTGTGGATAGTTTCCTTGAAGCCAGAGCATAAAGAAAGAACAAATACAAATCCCGAAAACCTGGATCGAACCAGGGACTTTTAAATCTTCAGTATAACGCTCTCCCAACTGAGCAATTTCAGCAATGCACTTAACTTAATTATGTGGCACCATTGACAATTTACATGCATGTGACTCACAATTTTGACACTCAAAATGTACATATTAGCCAGTACAGGGATCGAACCCATGACCTTTGCATTACTAGCATCAGACTCTAACCAACTGAGCTAACCGGCCACTAGCTATTGGGTGCAATTGTTGAGATGCACTGAGCCTCTGCAAGTGCTGGCACGTAAACTAACAAGTCAACCAAGAGCATAGCCTGACAAGACTGGACACTCTTGGTTGCTTCTTGCAGAAATTCCAAACAGCTGGGGAATTTGATCAATTGGTAGCATGCTATAGGTATTGGGATCGATGCCCGCATTCCCCAAAAACAATTTTTTTTGTGCATCCAAGAAAGCTCCAGTTCACACTTCATGCAGCCTTGTCTTACGACAACCTACTGTCATGTAACAATGACTAGCAACTTTCCTGTCACACTGATGTCAAAATGTCAGATGAAAAAGCAAGACATTACTTACTTTCCGAGGAGCAGTGTGACACACACCATTGAGGACCACAACAAAGCTGGGGATAGTTTCCTTGAAGCCAGAGCATATAGAAAGAACAAAAACAAATGCCAAAAACCGGGATTGAACCAGAGACCATTAGATCTTCAGTCTAACACTCTCCCAACTGAGATATTTCTGCAATTCACTAAACTTAATTATGTGGCACCATTGACAATTTACATGCATGTGACTCACAATTTTGACACTCAAAATGTACATATTAGCCAGTACGGGGATCGAACCCATGACCCAGACCAAGACCAAGACCCAGACTAAGACCAAGAACAAGACCAGACCAAGAACAAGACCAAGGCAAGACAAGACCAAGACCAAAACCAGGCGGAAGGGTAGCCTAGTGGTTAGAGCGCTGGACTAGTAATTGAAAGGTTGCAAGTTCAATCCCCCAAGCTGACAAGGTCTTGGTGTCTGGGACTTGTCTGGGTCAAACAAAAGACCCACCAAACAAAAGACCCATCAAACAAAAGACCAACAAAACAAAAGACCCACCAAACCAAACAAAAGACCCACCAAACAAAAGACCCACCAAACAAAAGACCCAAGACTCAGACCACACCAAGACATTTTGACATCAGTGTGACAGGAAAGTTGCTTGTCATTGTTACATGACAGTAGGTTGTCGTAAGACAAAGCTGCATGAAGTGTGAACTACAGTTTTCTTGGATCCATAAAACAATGTGCTTTTGGAGAATGCGGGCATCGATCCCACTACCTCACGCATGCAAAGCATTTGACCTAATTCCCCAGCAGTTTGGAATTTCCGCAAGAAGCAACCAAGAGTGTCCAGTCTTGTCAGGCTATGCTCTTGGTTGACTTGTTAGTTTACGCGCCAGGCACCATTGACAATTTACATGCATGTGACTCAGAATTCTGACACTCAAAATCTACATATTAGCCAGTACGGGGATCGAATCCATGACCTTGGCATTATTAGCACCACACTCTAACCTACTGAGCTAACCGCTCACTAGCTATTGCACGCAATTGTTGAGATGCACCAAGCCTCTGCAAGTGCTGGCGCGTAAACTAACAAGTCAACCAAGAGCATTGCCTGACAAGACTGGACACTCTTGGTTGCTTCTTGCGGAAATTCCAAACAGCTGGGGAATTTGATCAATTGGTAGCATGCTATAGGTATTGGGGTCGATGCCCGCATTCCCCAAAAACAATTTTTTTTGGTGGATCCAAGAAATCTTCAGTTCACACTTCATGCAGCCTTGTCTTACGACAACCTACTGTCATGTCACAATGACAAGCAACTTTCCTGTCACACTGATGTCAAAATGTCAGATGAAAAAGCAAAGCATTACTTACTTTCAGAGGAGCAGCGTGACACACACCATTGAGATCCACAAACAAAGCTGTGGATAGTTTCCTTGAAGCCAGAGCATAAAGAAAGAACAAATACAAATCCCGAAAACCAGGATCGAACCAGGGACTTTTAAATTTTCAGTCTAACGCTCTCCCAACTGAGATATTTCTGCAATTCACTAAACTTAATTATATGGCACCATTGACAATTTACATGCATGTGACTCACAATTTTGACACTCAAAATGTACATATTAGCCAGTACGGGGATCGAAACCATGACCTTTGCATTACTAGCATCAGACTCTAACCAACTGAGCTAACCGGCCACTAGCTATTGGGTGCAATTGTTGAGATGCACTGAGCCTCTGCAAGTGCTGGCACATAAACTAACAAGTCAACCAAGAGCATAGCCTGACAAGACTGGACACTCTTGGTTGCTTCTTGCAGAAATTCCAAACAGCTGGGGAATTTGATCAATTGTTAGCATGCTATAGGTATTGGGATCGATGCCCGCATTCCCCAAAAACACATTTTTTTGTGGATCCAAGAAAGCTCAAGTTCGCACTTCATGCAGCCTTGTCTTACGACAACCTACTGTCATGTCACAATGACAAGCAACTTTCCTGTCACACTGATGTCAAAATGTCAGATGAAAAAGCAAAGCATTACTTACTTTCAAAGGAGCAGCGTGACACACACCATTGAGATCCACAAAGAAAGCTGTGGATAGTTTCCTTGAAGCCAGAGCATAAAGAAAGAACAAATACAAATCCCGAAAACCTGGATCGAACCAGGGACTTTTAAATCTTCAGTATAACGCTCTCCCAACTGAGCAATTTCAGCAATGCACTTAACTTAATTATGTGGCACCATTGACAATTTACATGCATGTGACTCACAATTTTGACACTCAAAATGTACATATTAGCCAGTACAGGGATCGAACCCATGACCTTTGCATTACTAGCATCAGACTCTAACCAACTGAGCTAACCGGCCACTAGCTATTGGGTGCAATTGTTGAGATGCACTGAGCCTCTGCAAGTGCTGGCACGTAACTAACAAGTCAACCAAGAGCATAGCCTGACAAGACTGGACACTCTTGGTTGCTTCTTGCAGAAATTCCAAACAGCTGGGGAATTTGATCAATTGGTAGCATGCTATAGGTATTGGGATCGATGCCCGCATTCCCCAAAAACAATTTTTTTGGTGCATCCAAGAAAGCTCCAGTTCACACTTCATGCAGCCTTGTCTTACGACAACCTACTGTCATGTAACAATGACTAGCAACTTTCCTGTCACACTGATGTCAAAATGTCAGATGAAAAAGCAAGACATTACTTACTTTCCGAGGAGCAGTGTGACACACACCATTGAGGACCACAACAAAGCTGGGGATAGTTTCCTTGAAGCCAGAGCATATAGAAAGAACAAAAACAAATGCCAAAAACCGGGATTGAACCAGAGACCATTAGATCTTCAGTCTAACACTCTCCCAACTGATGATATTTCTGCAATTCACTAAACTTAATTATGTGGCACCATTGACAATTTACATGCATGTGACTCACAATTTTGACACTCAAAATGTACATATAGCCAGTACGGGGATCGACCCATGACCCCAACCAAACCAAGACCCAGACTAAGACAAGAACAAGCCCAGACCAAGAACAAGACCAAGGCAAGACAAGACAAACTAAAACCAAACAGCGGAGGGTAGCCTAGTGGTTAGAGCGCTGGACTAGTAATTGAAAGGTTGCAAGTTCAATCCCCCAAGCTGACAGGTCTTGGTGTCTGGACTTGTCTGGGTGCAACAAAAGACCCACCAACAAAAGACCCATCAAACAAAAGACAACAAACAAAAGACCCACCAAACCAAAACAAAAGACCCACCAACAAAAGAACCCACCAAACAAAGACCCCCAACAAAAGACCCACAAACAAAGTCCACCAAACAAAAAGATCCACCAAACAAAAACCCACCAAACAAAGACCCCACCAAACAAAAGACAAGACCAGACCTCAACACACCAATACATTTGACATCAGTGTGACAGGAAAGTTGCTTGTCATTGTTACATACAGTATTTTGTCGTAAGACAAAGCTGCATGAATTTGAACTACAGTTTTCTTGGATCCATAAAACAATGTGCTTTTGAGAATGCGGGCATCGATCCCACTACCTCACGCATGCAAAGCATTTGACCTAATTCCCCAGAGTTTGGAATTTCCGCAGAACAACCAAGTGTCCAGTCTTGTCAGGCTAGGCTCTTGGTTGACTTGTTAGTTTACGCGCCAGGCACATTGACAATTTACATGCATGTGACTCAGAATTTTGACACCAAAATCTACATATTAGCCGTACGGGGATCGAATCCTGACCTTGGCATTATTAGCACCACACTCTAACCTACTGAGCTAACCGCTCACTAGCTATTGCAACGCAATTGTTGAGATGCACCAACCTCTGCAATGTCTGGCCGCGTAACTAACAAGTCAACCAAGAGCATGCCTGACAAGACTGGACACTCTTGGTTGCTTCTTGCGGAAATTCCAAACAGCTGGGGAATTGATCAATTGGTAGCATGCTATAGGTATTGGGTCGATGCCCGCTTCCCCAAAAACACATTTTTTTGGTGGATCCAAGAATCTTTCAGTTTCACACTTCATGCAGCCTTGTCTTAACGACAACCTACTGTCATGTCACAATGACAAGCAACTTTCCTGTCACACTGATGTCAAATGTCAGATAAAAGCAAGAGCATTACTTACTTTCAGAGGACAACGTGACACACACCATTGAGATCCACAAACAAAGCGTGGATAGTTTTCCCTCCTTGAAGCCAGAGCATAAAGAAAGAACAAATACAAATCCCGAAACCAGGATCGAACCAGGGACTTTTAAATTTTCAGTCTAACCGCTCTCCCAACTGAGATATTTCTGCAATTCACTAAACTTAATTATGTGGCACCATTGACAATTTACATGCATGTGACTCCCATTTTGACACTCAAATGTACATATTGAGCCAGTACGGGGATCGAAACCATGACCTTTGCATTACTAGCATCAGACTCTAAC
>NW_022265314.1:0-15316 GCF_002021735.2 Oncorhynchus kisutch
TAGCTGTCTCTCATAATTATATAATAGAGACAGTAGATCTACTGGTCTGTCAATATTAATAATAGAGACAGTAGATCTAGATGGTCTGTCATAAATATAATAGAGACAGTAGATCTAGCTGGTCTGTCAAATAATATATAGAGACAGTAGATCTAGCTGGTCTGTCATAATATAATAGAGACAGTAGATCTAGCTGGTCTGTCATAATATAATAGAGACAGTAGATCTAGCTGGTCTGTCATAATATAATAGAGACAGTAGATCTAGCTGGTCTGTCATAATATAATAGAGACAGTAGATCTAGCTGGTCTGTCATAATATAATAGAGACAGTAGATCTAGCTGGTCTGTCATAATATAATAGAGACAGTAGATCTAGCTGGTCTGTCATAATATATAGAGACAGTAGATCTAGCTGGTCTGTCATAATATAATAGAGACAGTAGATCTAGCTGGTCTGTCATAATATAATAGAGACAGTAGATCTAGCTGGTCTGTCATAATATAATAGAGACAGTAGATCTAGCTGGTCTGTCATAATATAATAGAGACAGTAGATCTAGCTGGTCTGTCATAATATAATAGAGACAGTAGATCTAGCTGGTCTGTCATAATATAATAGAGACAGTAGATCTAGCTGGTCTGTCATAATATAATAGAGACAGTAGATCTAGCTGGTCTGTCATAATATAATAGAGACAGTAGATCTAGCTGGTCTGTCATAATATAATAGAGACAGTAGATCTAGCTGGTCTGTCATAATATAATAGAGACAGTAGATCTAGCTGGTCTGTCATAATATAATAGAGACAGTAGATCTAGCTGGTCTGTCATAATATAATAGAGACAGTAGATCTAGCTGGTCTGTCATAATATAATAGAGACAGTAGATCTAGCTGGTCTGTCATAATATAATAGAGACAGTAGATCTAGCTGGTCTGTCATAATATAATAGAGACAGTAGATCTAGCTGGTCTGTCATAATATAATAGAGACAGTAGATCTAGCTGGTCTGTCATAATATAATAGAGACAGTAGATCTAGCTGGTCTGTCATAATATAATAGAGACAGTAGATCTAGCTGGTCTGTCATAATATAATAGAGACAGTAGATCTAGCTGGTCTGTCATAATATAATAGAGACAGTAGATCTAGCTGGTCTGTCATAATATAATAGAGACAGTAGATCTAGCTGGTCTGTCATAATATAATAGAGACAGTAGATCTAGCTGGTCTGTCATAATATAATAGAGACAGTAGATCTAGCTGGTCTGTCATAATATAATAGAGACAGTAGATCTAGCTGGTCTGTCATAATATAATAGAGACAGTAGATCTAGCTGGTCTGTCATAATATAATAGAGACAGTAGATCTAGCTGGTCTGTCATAATATAATAGAGACAGTAGATCTAGCTGGTCTGTCATAATATAATAGAGACAGTAGATCTAGCTGGTCTGTCATAATATAATAGAGACAGTAGATCTAGCTGGTCTGTCATAATATAATAGAGACAGTAGATCTAGCTGGTCTGTCATAATATAATAGAGACAGTAGATCTAGCTGGTCTGTCATAATATAATAGAGACAGTAGATCTAGCTGGTCTGTCATAATATAATAGAGACAGTAGATCTAGCTGGTCTGTCATAATATAATAGAGACAGTAGATCTAGCTGGTCTGTCATAATATAATAGAGACAGTAGATCTAGCTGGTCTGTCATAATATAATAGAGACAGTAGATCTAGCTGGTCTGTCATAATATAATAGAGACAGTAGATCTAGCTGGTCTGTCATAATATAATAGAGACAGTAGATCTAGCTGGTCTGTCATAATATAATAGAGACAGTAGATCTAGCTGGTCTGTCATAATATAATAGAGACAGTAGATCTAGCTGGTCTGTCATAATATAATAGAGACAGTAGATCTAGCTGGTCTGTCATAATATAATAGAGACAGTAGATCTAGCTGGTCTGTCATAATATAATAGAGACAGTAGATCTAGCTGGTCTGTCATAATATAATAGAGACAGTAGATCTAGCTGGTCTGTCATAATATAATAGAGACAGTAGATCTAGCTGGTCTGTCATAATATAATAGAGACAGTAGATCTAGCTGGTCTGTCATAATATAATAGAGACAGTAGATCTAGCTGGTCTGTCATAATATAATAGAGACAGTAGATCTAGCTGGTCTGTCATAATATAATAGAGACAGTAGATCTAGCTGGTCTGTCATAATATAATAGAGACAGTAGATCTAGCTGGTCTGTCATAATATAATAGAGACAGTAGATCTAGCTGGTCTGTCATAATATAATAGAGACAGTAGATCTAGCTGGTCTGTCATAATATAATAGAGACAGTAGATCTAGCTGGTCTGTCATAATATAATAGAGACAGTAGATCTAGCTGGTCTGTCATAATATAATAGAGACAGTAGATCTAGCTGGTCTGTCATAATATAATAGAGACAGTAGATCTAGCTGGTCTGTCATAATATAATAGAGACAGTAGATCTAGCTGGTCTGTCATAATATAATAGAGACAGTAGATCTAGCTGGTCTGTCATAATATAATAGAGACAGTAGATCTAGCTGGTCTGTCATAATATAATAGAGACAGTAGATCTAGCTGGTCTGTCATAATATAATAGAGACAGTAGATCTAGCTGGTCTGTCATAATATAATAGAGACAGTAGATCTAGCTGGTCTGTCATAATATAATAGAGACAGTAGATCTAGCTGGTCTGTCATATATAATAGAGACAGTAGATCTAGCTGGTCTGTCATAATAAATAGAGACAGTAGATCTAGCTGGTCTGTCATAATATAATAGAGACAGTAGATCTAGCTGGTCTGTCATAATATAATAGAGACAGTAGATCTAGCTGGTCTGTCATAATATAATAGAGACAGTAGATCTAGCTGGTCTGTCATAATATAATAGAGACAGTAGATCTAGCTGGTCTGTCATAATATAATAGAGACAGTAGATCTAGCTGGTCTGTCATAATATAATAGAGACAGTAGATCTAGCTGGTCTGTCATAATATAATAGAGTGAACTGGTCTGTCAAATAATAATAGAGACAGTAGATCTAGCTGGTCTGTCATAATATAATAGAGACAGTAGATCTAGCTGGTTCTGTCAAATATAATAGAGACAACCCCTATTACCAGCCTGTTCAACCCTACTCTTTTCATCTGTTGAGATCCCCAAGGATTGGAAAGCTGCCGCAGTCATCCCCCTCTTCAAAGGGGGAGACACCCTGGACCCAAACTGTTACAGACCTATATCCATCCTGCCTGCCTATCTAAGGTCTTCGAAAGCCAAGTCAACAAACAGGTCACTGACCATCTCGAATCCCACCGTACCTTCTCCGCTGTGCAATCTGGTTTCCGAGCCGGTCATGGGTGCACCTCAGCCACACTCAAGTACTAAACGACATCATAACCGCCATCGATAAAAGACAGTACTGTGCAGCGTCTTCATCGACCTTCGCCAAGGCTTTCGACTCTGTCAATCACCATATTCTTATCGGCAGACTCAGTAGCCTCGGTTTTTCGGATGACTGCCTTGCCTGGTTCACCAATTACTTTGCAGGACAGAGTTCAGTGTGTCAAATCGGAGGGCATGCTGTCCGGTCCTCTGGCAGTCTCTATGGGGGTGCCACAGGGTTCAATTCTCGGGCCGACTCTTTTCTCTGTGTATATCAATGATGTTGCTCTTGCTGCGGGCGAATTCCCTGATCCACCTCTACGCAGACGACACCATTCTATATACTTTCGGCCCGTCTTTGGACACTGTGCTATCTAACCTCCAAACAAGCTTCAATGCCATACAACACTCCTTCCGTGGCCTCCAACTGCTCTTAAACGCTAGTAAAACCAAATGCATGCTTTTCAACCGGTCGCTGCCTGCACCTGCATGCCCGACTAGCATCACCACCCTGGATGGTTCCGACCTAGAATATGTGGACGTCTATAAGTACCTAGGTGTCTGGCTAGACTGCAAACTCTCCTTCCAGACTCATATCAAACATCTCCAATCGAAAATCAAATCAAGAGTCGGCTTTCTATTCCGCAACAAAGCCTCCTTCACTCAGCCGCCAAGCTTACCCTAGTAAAACTGACTATCCTACCGATCCTCGACTTCGGCGATGTCATCTACAAAATGGCTTCCAACACTCTACTCAGCAAACTGGATGCAGTCTATCACAGTGCCATCCGTTTTGTCACTAAAGCACCTTATACCACCCACCACTGCGACTTGTATGCTCTAGTCGGCTGGCCCTCGCTACATATTCGTCGCCAGACCCACTGGCTCCAGGTCATCTACAAGTCTATGCTAGGTAAAGCTCCGCCTTATCTCAGCTCACTGGTCACGATGGCAACACCCATCCGTAGCACGCGCTCCAGCAGGTGTATCTCACTGATCATCCCTAAAGCCAACACCTCATTTGGCCGCCTTTCGTTCCAGTACTCTGCTGCCTGTGACTGGAACGAATTGCAAAAATCGCTGAAGTTGGAGACTTTTATCTCCCTCACCAACTTCAAACATCAGCTATCTGAGCAGCTAACCGATCGCTGCAGCTGTACATAGTCTATTGGTAAATAGCCCACCCTTTTCACCTACCTCATCCCCATACTGTTTTTATTTATTTACTTTTCTGCTCTTCTGCACACCAATATCTCTACCTGTACATGACCATCTGATCTTTTATCACTCCAGTGTTAATCTGCAAAATTGTAATTATTTGCCTACCTCCTCATGCCTTTTGCACACATTGTATATAGACCCCCCCTTCGTTTTCTACTGTGTTATTGACTTGTTAATTGTTTACTCCATGTGTAACTCTTTGTTGTATGCTCACACTGCTATGCTTTATCTTGGCCAGTCGCAGTTGCAAATGAGAACTTGTTCTCAACTAGCCTACCTGGTTAAATAAGGTGAATAAAAAAATATTAATAAAGAAAGTAGATCTAGCTGGTCTGTCATAATATAATAGAGACAGTAGATCTAGCTGGTCTGTCATATATAATAGAGACAGTAGATCTAGCTGGTCTGTCATAATATAATAGAGACAGTAGATCTAGCTGGTCTGTCATAATATAATAGAGACAGTAGATCTAGCTGGTCTGTCATATATAATAGAGACAGTAGATCTAGCTGGTCTGTCATATATAATAGAGACAGTAGATCTAGCTGGTCTGTCATAATATAATAGAGACAGTAGATCTAGCTGGTCTGTCATAATATAATAGAGACAGTAGATCTAGCTGGTCTGTCATAATATAATAGAGACAGTAGATCTAGCTGGTCTGTCATATTATAATAGAGACAGTAGATCTAGCTGGTCTGTCATAATATAATAGAGACAGTAGATCTAGCTGGTCTGTCATAATATAATAGAGACAGTAGATCTAGCTGGTCTGTCATAATATATAGAGACAGTAGATCTAGCTGGTCTGTCATAATATAATAGAGACAGTAGATCTAGCTGGTCTGTCATAATATAATAGAGACAGTAGATCTAGCTGGTCTGTCATAATATAATAGAGACAGTAGATCTAGCTGGTCTGTCATAATATAATAGAGACAGTAGATCTAGCTGGTCTGTCATAATATAATAGAGACAGTAGATCTAGCTGGTCTGTCATATATAATAGAGACAGTAGATCTAGCTGGTCTGTCATAATATAATAGAGACAGTAGATCTAGCTGGTCTGTCATAATATAATAGAGACAGTAGATCTAGCTGGTCTGTCATAATATAATAGAGACAGTAGATCTAGCTGGTCTGTCATAATATAATAGAGACAGTAGATCTAGCTGGTCTGTCATAATATAATAGAGACAGTAGATCTAGCTGGTCTGTCATAATATAATAGAGACAGTAGATCTAGCTGGTCTGTCATAATATAATAGAGACAGTAGATCTAGCTGGTCTGTCATAATATAATAGAGACAGTAGATCTAGCTGGTCTGTCATAATATAATAGAGACAGTAGATCTAGCTGGTCTGTCATAATATAATAGAGACAGTAGATCTAGCTGGTCTGTCATAATATAATAGAGACAGTAGATCTAGCTGGTCTGTCATAATATAATAGAGACAGTAGATCTAGCTGGTCTGTCATAATATAATAGAGACAGTAGATCTAGCTGGTCTGTCATAATATAATAGAGACAGTAGATCTAGCTGGTCTGTCATAATATAATAGAGACAGTAGATCTAGCTGGTCTGTCATAATATAATAGAGACAGTAGATCTAGCTGGTCTGTCATAATATAATAGAGACAGTAGATCTAGCTGGTCTGTCATAATATAATAGAGACAGTAGATCTAGCTGGTCTGTCATAATATAATAGAGACAGTAGATCTAGCTGGTCTGTCATAATATAATAGAGACAGTAGATCTAGCTGGTCTGTCATAATATAATAGAGACAGTAGATCTAGCTGGTCTGTCATAATATAATAGAGACAGTAGATCTAGCTGGTCTCTCATAATATAATAGAGACAGTAGATCTAGCTGGTCTGTCATAATATAATAGAGACAGTAGATCTAGCTGGTCTGTCATAGTACAATAGAGACAGTAGATCTAGCTGGTCTGTCATAATAAATAGAGACAGTAGATCTAGCTGGTCTGTCATAATATAATAGAGACAGTAGATCTAGCTGGTCTGTCATAATATAATAGAGACAGTAGATCTAGCTGGTCTGTCATAATATAATAGAGACAGTAGATCTAGCTGGTCTGTCAAAATATAATAGAGACAGTAGATCTAGCTGGTCTGTCATAATATAATAGAGACAGTAGATCTAGCTGGTCTGTCATAATATAATAGAGACAGTAGATCTAGCTGGTCTGTCATAATACAATAGAGACAGTAGATCTAGCTGGTCTGTCATAATATAATAGAGACAGTAGATCTAGCTGGTCTGTCATATTACAATAGAGACAGTAGATCTAGCTGGTCTGTCATAATATAATAGAGACAGTAGATCTAGCTGGTCTGTCATAATATAATAGAGACAGTAGATCTAGCTGGGTCTGTCATAATATAATAGAGAAAGTAGATCTAGCTGGTCTGTCATAATATATAGAGACAGTAGATCTAGCTGGTCTGTCATAATATAATAGAGACAGTAGATCTAGCTGGTCTGTCATATATAATAGAGACAGTAGATCTAGCTGGTCTGTCATAATATAATAGAGACAGTAGATCTAGCTGGTCTGTCATAATATAATAGAGACAGTAGATCTAGCTGGTCTGTCATAATATAATAGAGACAGTAGATCTAGCTGGTCTGTCATAATATAATAGAGACAGTAGATCTAGCTGTCTGTCATAATATAATAGAGACAGTAGATCTAGCTGTCTGTCATAATATAATAGAGACAGTAGATCTAGCTGGTCTGTCATAATATAATAGAGACAGTAGATCTAGCTGGTCTGTCATAATATAATAGAGACAGTAGATCTAGCTGGTCTGTCATAATATAATAGAGACAGTAGATCTAGCTGGTCTGTCATAATATAATAGAGACAGTAGATCTAGCTGGTCTGTCATAATATAATAGAGACAGTAGATCTAGCTGGTCTGTCATAATATAATAGAGACAGTAGATCTAGCTGGTCTGTCATAATATAATAGAGACAGTAGATCTAGCTGGTCTGTCATAATATAATAGAGACAGTAGATCTAGCTGGTCTGTCATAATATAATAGAGACAGTAGATCTAGCTGGTCTGTCATAATATAATAGAGACAGTAGATCTAGCTGGTCTGTCATAATATAATAGAGACAGTAGATCTAGCTGGTCTGTCATAATATAATAGAGACAGTAGATCTAGCTGGTCTGTCATAATATAATAGAGACAGTAGATCTAGCTGGTCTGTCATAATATAATAGAGACAGTAGATCTAGCTGGTCTGTCATAATATAATAGAGACAGTAGATCTAGCTGGTCTGTCATAATATAATAGAGACAGTAGATCTAGCTGGTCTGTCATAATATAATAGAGACAGTAGATCTAGCTGGTCTGTCATAATATAATAGAGACAGTAGATCTAGCTGGTCTGTCATAATACAATAGAGACAGTAGATCTGCTGGTCTGTCATAATATAATAGAGACAGTAGATCTAGCTGGTCTGTCATAATATAATAGAGACAGTAGATTTAGCTGGTCTGTCATAGCATAACAGAGACAGTAAGATCTAGCTGCTATGTCATAATATAATAGAGACAGTAGATCTAGCTGGCTGTCATAATATAATGGATACAGTAGATCTGGCTGGTCTGTCATAATATAATAGAGACAGTAGATCTAGCTGGTCTGTCATAATATAATAGAGACAGTAGATCTAGCTGGTCTGTCATAATACAATAGAGAAAGTAGATCTAGCTGGTCTGTCATATTATAATAAAGACAGCAGATCTAGCTGGTCTGTCATAATACAATATAGACAGTAGATCTAGCTGGTCTGTCATAATACAATAGAGACAGTAGATCTAGCTGGTCTGTCATAATATAATAGAGACAGTAGATCTAGCTGGTATGTCATAATATAATAGAGACAGTAATCTAGCTGGTCTCTCAATTAATATATAGAGACAGTAGATCTACCTGGTCTGTCATAGTAGAATAGAGACAGTAGAATCTAGCTGGGTCTGTCATAATTAATAGAGAACATAGAGACGTAGATCTAGCTGGTCTGTCATAATAATAATAGAGACAGTAGATCTAGCTTGTCTGTCATAATATAATAGAGACAGTAGATCTAGCTGGTCTGTCATAATATAATAGAGACAGTAGATTAGCTGGTCTGTCATAATTATAATAGAGACAGTAGATCTAGCTGTCTTGTGCATAATATAATAGAGACAGTAGGATCTATGCTGGTCTGTCATAATTATATAGAGACAGTAGATCTAGCCTGGTCTTTTCATAATATAATAGAGACAGTAGATCTCGCTGGTCTGTCATAATATAATAGAGACAGTAGATCTAGCTGGTCTGTCAAAATATAATAGAGACAGTAGATCTAGCTGGTCTGTCATAATATAATAGAGACAGTAGATTAGCTGTCTGACCATAATATAATAGAGAACAGTATGATCTAGCAGGTCTGTCATAATATAATAGAGGACAGGTAGATATAGCTGGTCTGTCATAATATAATAGAGACAAGTAGATCTAGCTGGTCTGTCATAATATAATAGAGACAGTAGATCTAGCTGGTCTGTCATAATATAATAGAGACAGTAGATCTAGCTGGTCTGTCATAATATAATAGAGACAGTAGATCTAGCTGGTCTGTCATAATATAATAGAGACAGTAGATCTAGCTGGTCTGTCATATTAATAGAGACAGTAGATCTAGCTGGTCTGTCATATTATAATAGAGACAGTAGATCTAGCTGGTCTGTCATAATATAATAGAGACAGTAGATCTAGCTGGTCTGTCATAATATATAGAGACAGTAGATCTAGCTGGTCTGTCATAATATAATAGAGACAGTAGATCTAGCTGGTCTGTCATAATATAATAGAGACAGTAGATCTAGCTGGTCTGTCATAATATAATAGAGACAGTAGATCTAGCTGGTCTGTCATATATAATAGAGACAGTAGATCTAGCTGGTCTGTCATAATATAATAGAGACAGTAGATCTACGCTGGTCTGTCATAATATAATGAGACAGGTAGATCTAGCTGGTCTGTCATAAGTAAATAGAGACAAGTAGATCTAGCTGGTCTGTCATATATAATAGAGACAGTAGATCTAGCTGGTCTGTCATAATAAATAGAGACAGTAGATCTTAGCTGGTCTGTCATATATAAATAGAGACAGTGATCTAGCTGGTCTGTCATAATATAATAGAGACAGTAATCTAGCTGGTCTGTCATAATATAATAGAGCAGTAAGAACTAGCTGGTCTGTCATAATATAATAGAGACAAGTAATCTAGCTGGTCTTCATAATTAATAGATACAGTAGATCTAGCTGGTCTGTCTAATAATAATAGAGACAGTAGATCTAGCTGGTCTGTCATAAATATAATAGAGACAGTAGATCTACGCTGGTCTGTCATAATACAAAAGAGACAGTAGATCTAGCTGGTCTGTCATAATATAATAGAGACAGTAGATCTAGCTGGTCTGTCATATTATAATAGAGACAGTAGATCTAGCTGGTCTGTCATAGTATAATAGAGACAGTAGAACTAGCTGGTCTGTCATAATATAATAGAGACATTAGATCTAGATGGATCCGTCATAATATAATAGAGACATTGATCTAGATGATCAGTCATAATATAATAGAGAAGTAGATCTAGCTGGTCTGTCATATATAATAGAGACAGTAGATCTAGCTGGTCTGTCATAATGTAATAGAGAAGTAGATCTAGCTGGTCTGTCATAATATAACAGAGACAGTAGATCTAGCTGGTCTGTCATAATTAATAGAGACAGTAGATCTAGCTGGTCTGTCATAATATAACAGAGACAGATCTAGCTGGTCTGTCATAATATAATAGAGACAGTAGATCTAGCTGGTCTGTCATATATAATAGAGACAGTAGATCTAGCTGGTCTGTCATAATATAATAGAGACAGTAGATCTAGCTGGTCTGTCATAGTATAATAGAGACAGTAGCACTAGCTGGTCTGTCATAATATAATAGACACAGTAGATCGAGCTGGTCTGTCATAATATAATAGAGACAGTCGATCTAGCTGGTCTGTCATAATATAATAGACACAGTAGTTCGAGCTGGTCTGTCATAATATAATAGAGACAGTAGCTCTAGCTGGTCTGTCATAATATAATAGACACAGTAGATCGAGCTGGTCTGTCATAATATAATAGAGACATTGGATCTAGATGATCAGTCATAATATAATAGAGACAGTAAGATCTAGCTGGTCTGTCATAATATAATAGTGACAGTAGATCTAGCTGGTCTGTCATAGTATAATATAGAGTAGATCGAGCTGGTCTGTCATAATATAATAGAGACATTGGATCTAGATGATCAGTCATAATATAATAGAGACAGTAGATCTAGCTGGTCTGTCATAATATAATAGAGACAGTAGATCTAGCTGGTCTGTCATAATGTAATAGAGACAGTAGATCTAGCTGGTCTGTCATAATATAATAGAGACAGTAGATCTAGCTGGTCTGTCATAATATAATAGAGACAGTAGATCTAGGCTGGTCTGTCATTAATATAATAGAGACAGTAGATCTAGCTGGGTCTGTCATAATTTAAGTAGATCAGTAGATCATGCTGGTTCTGTCATATTATAATAGCAGACAGTAGATGTTAGCTGGTGCGTGTCATAGTAAATAAGCAGAAGACAGTAATATAGCTTGGTCTGTCATAAAATAAGAGAGACGATTAAGAATCTACTGCTGGTCTGTCATAATATAATAGAGACAGTAGATCTAGCTGGTCTGTACATATAACAGACCAGCTCAATCTAATGATTACGTCTGTCCTACTATAATAGAGACAAGTAGCATCTAGCCTGGTCTGTTCATATTATAATAGAGACATAGATCTAGCTGGTCTGTCATCATATAAACAGTTAATCAGCGTCCGACATTAGATCTAGCTAGTCTGTCATAATTATAAGAGAGACAGTGATCTAGATGGTCTGTCATACTATAATAGAGACAGTAGATCTAGCTGGTCTGTCATAATAAATAGAGAAAAGTAGATCTAGCTGGTCCTGTCATAATATAATAGAGAAAAAGTAGAATCTAGCTGGTCTTTTCAAAATATAATAGAGACAATAGATTCTAGCTGGTCTGTCAAATATAAGAGAACAGTAGATCTATACTGGTCTGTCCCCTGTATAATAGAGACAAGAAGTTCGATCTAGCTGGCCTGTCATATATAATAGAGACAGTAGATCGATGGTCTGTCTTCACTAGGTGACAATATGCAGCCAACTATCATAGCTGGTCTTGTCCCATAACTAAAATCAGATGGACAGTACGATCTTAGCTGGTGTGTCGATAAATATAATAGAGACAGTAGATCTAGCTGGTCTGTCATAATATAATAGAGACAGTAGATTCTAGCTGGTCTGTCATAATATAATAGAGACAGTAGATCTAGCTGGTCTGTCATATATATATAGAGACAGTAGATCTAGCTGGTCTGTCATATATAATAGAGACAGTAGATCTAGCTGGTCTGGTCATAATATAATAGAGACAGTAGATCTAGCTGGTCTGTCATAATTATAATAGAGACAGTAGATCTAGCTGGTCTGTTCATAATATAATCATAGAGACGTAGTAGATCTAGCTGGGTCTTGGTCATATAATAATAGAGACAGTAGACTGGTCTTGTCAAATAATAAAATAGAGACGTAGATCTAGCTGGTCTGTCATAATATAGAGACAGTAGATCTAGCTGGTTGTCACTAATATAATAGAGACGGTAGATCTATAGCTGGTCTGTCATAATATAATAGAGACAGTAGAACCTAGCTGGTACTGGTAATAATATAAAAGAGACAATAGATCTAGCTGGTCTGTCATAAATATAATAGAAGACAGTAGATCTAGCTGGTCTGTCATAATATAATAAGAGACAGTAGATCTAGCTGTCTGTCATAGTACATAATAGAGACAGTAGATCTAGCTGGTCTGTCATAATATAATAGAGAAAACATGGTAGATCTAGCTGGTCTGGTCCATAGTAACTATTAATAGACAGTAGATCTAGCTGGTCTGTAATATAATAGAAGACAAGTCGATCTAGTGCTGGTCTGTCATATTAATCATAGAGAGTAGATCTAGCTGGTCTGTCATATATATAATATCTAGGGAAACAGAGACATCTAGCTTTCTATGGTCATGATATTAATTAGAGACAGTAGATCTAGCTGGTCTGTCATATTATGAATAGAGAGAGTAGATCTAGCTGGTCTGTCATAATAATAATAAGACAGCTTGAGATAGAAATAGTCGTGTCTTTCATAATATAATAGAGACAGTAGATTAGCTGGTCTGTCATAATATAATAGAGACATAGGATAGCTGACGTAGGTCTTCATAATAAATAGAGACAGTAGATCTACCTGGTCTGTCATAATATAATAGAGACAGTAAGATCTAGCTGGTCTGTCATATATAATAGAGACAGTAGATCTAGCTGGTCTGTCATATTATAATAGAGACAGTGATGTAGCTGGTCTGTCATAATATAATAGAGACAGTAGATCTAGCTGGTCTGTCATAAATATAATAGAGACAGTAGATCTAGCTGGTCTGCATAAATATAATAGAGACAGTAGATCTAGCTGGTCTGTCATATATAATAGAGACCAGTAGATCTAGCTGGTCTGTCATTATATCATAGAGACAGTAGAGTTCTAGCCTGGTCTGTATATTCATAGAGAGAGTGATATAGCTGTCTGTCATTATATATAGAGACAGTGAGATTTAGCTGTCTGTCTAATATAATAGAGAGAGTGAGAATCTAGCTGGTCTGTCATAATATAAGTAGAGACAGTAGATCTTAGCTGGTCTGTCATAATAATAGAGACAGTAGATCTACGCTGGTCTGTTCATAATATAAATAGAGACAGTAGATCTAGCTGGTCTGTCATAATAATAGAGACAGTAGATCTAGCTGGTCTGTCATAATATAATAGAGACAGTAGATCTAGCTGGTCTGTCATAATATAATAGAGACAGTAGATCTAGCTGGTTCTGTCATATAGAATGAGACAGCAAGATCTCTGATCCTGTTAGCATATACATCAGGGAACAGTTAGATGTATCTGGCTGGCATAAAGTATAAGTAGAGACAGTAGCCTATCTGGTCTGTCATAGTATAAAAGAACAGTAATCTATTCGCTGGTCTGTCATAATATAATAGAGACAGTAGATCTAGCTGGTTCTGTCATAATATAATAGAGACAGTAGATCTAGCTGGTCTGTTCATACTTATAATAGTAGAGGCAGTAGATCTTAGCTTGGCTCAGGTCATAATTATATAATATGAGACAGTAGAGTCTAGCCTGGTCTGTCATAATAATACAGTGAGAGACGAGTAGATCTATGCTGTCTGTTTCATGAGTGAATTAATAGACGACAGGTAGAAACTAGCTGCGTCTGTCATTAATATAGCTGATAGAGACAGTAGATCTAGCTGGTCTGTCATAATATAATATGAGACAGTAGATCTAGCTGGTCTGTCATAAGTTATATAACAGAGACAGTGAATCTAGCTGGGTCTGTCAACAATATAATAGAGAGACCAGTAGATCTAGCTGGTCTGTGTCATAATAAAATAGAGAAGCGTAGATCTAGAGCTGGTCCTGTCATTAATATAATTAGACGACAGTAGATCATAGTTGTCTGTCATATATAATGAGAGCAGTGAGATCTATCTGGTCTATATTATAAATCAGAGACAGTAATCTAGGCTGGTCTGTCATAATATAATAGAGACAAGTAGGATCCTAGCTGGTCTGTCATAATATAATAGAGACAGTAGATCTAGCTGGTCTGTCATAAATAATATAGACTGAGATCTAGCTGGGTCTGTCATAAATAAGAGAGACGTAGACTAGCTGGTCGGTCATAATAATAAAACGGACAGTAGATCTAGCTGGTCTGTCATAATATAATAGAGACGCATAAGATCTAGTACACGTTATACTATCATATATATAGTAGAGCAGTTGATCTACTGGTACTGTCATAATATATAGAGATCAGTAGATCTAGCTGGTCTGTCATAAATATAATAGAGACCATCGTAATCTAGCTGGTCTGTCATAGGATATAATAGAGAGCAGAGATACTAGCTGGTCTGTCAAAGATATTAGATAGGCAGACAGCTAGTATCTAGCTGGCTGTCTAGTTAATATAGATCCGTAGATCTAGCTGGTCTGTCATAATATAATAGAGAACAGTAAGATCGAAAGCTGTCATGTCATAATATAATAGAGACAGTAAGATCTAGCTGGTCGTCGCCATATTAATTAGTAATCGAGCAGTAGATCTATGATTCTGGTCTGTCATAATTAAATAGATGACTAGTGCGATTCGAGCTTGTGGTCGTCATAATATAATAGAGACAGTAGATCTAGCTGGTCTGTCAATAAATAATAATAGAGACAGTAGATCTAGCTGGTCTGTCAGTAATGTAAATAGGACAGTAGATCTAGCTGGTCTGTCATAATATAATGAAGACAGCTATATGTACCTGGTCTGTCATAATATAGTACGAGACAGTAGATCTAGCTGGTCTGTCATAATTATA
>NW_022265315.1:7500-15130 GCF_002021735.2 Oncorhynchus kisutch
TCCACTTGGCTAGTCGGGGCTTGAGGAAGGTCAGACCCAGTCTCTGTACCAGCTTGACCCCCAGCTTCCTCAGCATAGCCTGGCTGCTCTCTGCCACGTGACACTGGTCCAGACACTGCAGCACCACCGGAGCTGAGGAACACACACACACACTAGTACCATGGTAACACTACACTGGTCCAGACACTGTAGCACCACCGGAGCTGAGGAACACACACACACACACACACACTAGTACCATGGTAACACTACACTGGTCCAGACACTGCAGCACCACCGGAGCTGAGGAACACACACACACACACTAGTACCATGGTAACACTACACTGGTCCAGACACTGCAGCACCACCGGAGCTGAGGAACACACACACACACACACACACACACACACACTAGTACCATGGTAACACTACACTGGTCCAGACACTGCAGCACCACCGGAGCTGAGGAACACACACACTAGTACCATGGTAACACTACACTGGTCCAGACACTGCAGCACCACCGGAGCTGAGGAACACACACACACACTAGTACCATGGTAACACTACACTGGTCCAGACACTGCAGCACCACCGGAGCTGAGGAACACACACACACACACACACACACACACACACACACACACACACACTAGTACCATGGTAACACTACACTGGTCCAGACTCTGCAGCACCACCGGTTAAACCGGGCATATGATTTAGCCGTCCCATACAAGTTTTGGAGATTGGAGACAAACTCCTCGTGTCGGGTCAGAGATGCAGTCTGAGGGCTGCCCATCTCCTCGGGGCGTGACCGTCACCGACGCGGGTCAGAGATGCAGTCTGAGGGCTGCCCATCTCTCGGGGCGTGACCGTCACCGACGCGGGTCAGAGATGCAGTCTGAGGGCTGCCCATCTCCTCGGGGCGTGTGGCTGTCACCGACGCGGGTCAGAGATGCAGTCTGAGGGCTGCCCATCTCCTCGGGGCGTGTGGCTGTCACCGACGCGGGTCAGAGATGCAGTCTGAGGGCTGCCCATCTCCTCGGGGCGTGTGGCTGTCACCGACGCGGGTCAGAGATGCAGTGTGAGGGCTGCTCATCTACTCGGGGCGTGACCGTCACCGACGCGGGTCAGAGATGCAGTCTGAGGGCTGCCCATCTCCTCGGGGCGTGACCGTCACCGACGCGGGTCAGAGATGCAGTCTGAGGGCTGCCCATCTCCTCAGGGCGTGACCGTCACCGACGCGGGTCAGCGATGCAGTCTGAGGGCTGCCCATCTCCTCAGGGCGTGACCGTCACCGAAGCGGGTCAGAGATGCAGTCTGAGGGCTGCCCATCTCCTCAGGGCGTGACCGTCACCGAAGCGGGTCAGAGATGCAGTCTGAGGGCTGCCCATCTCCTCGGGGCGTGACCGTCACAGACGCGGGTCAGAGATGCAGTCTGAGGGCTGCCCATCTCCTCGGGGCGTGACCGTCACCAACGCGGGTCAGAGATGCAGTCTGAGGGCTGCCCATCTCCCGTGACCGTCACCGACGCGGGTCAGAGATGCAGTCTGAGGGCTGCCCATCTCCTCGTGACCGTCACCGACGCGGGTCAGAGATGCAGTCTGAGGGCTGCCCATCTCCTCGGGGCGTGACCGTCACCGACGCGGGTCAGAGATGCAGTCTGAGGGCTGCCCATCTCCTCGGGGCGTGACCGTCACCGACGCGGGTCAGAGATGCAGTCTGAGGGCTGCCCATCTCCTCGGGGCGTGACCGTCACCGACGCGGGTCAGAGATGCAGTCTGAGGGCTGCCCATCTCCTCGGGGCGTTACCGTCACTGACGCGGGTCAGAGATGCAGTCTGAGGGCTGCCCATCTCCTCGTGACCGTCAGAGATGCAGTCTGAGGGCTGCCCATCTCCTCGGGGCGTGTGGCTGTCACCGACGCGGGTCAGAGATGCAGTCTGAGGGCTGCCCATCTCCTCGGGGCGTGTGGCTGTCACCGACGCGGGTCAGAGATGCAGTCTGAGGGCTGCCCATCTCCTCGGGGCGTGTGGCTGTCACCGACGCGGGTCAGAGATGCAGTGTGAGGGCTGCTCATCTACTCGGGGCGTGACCGTCACCGACGCGGGTCAGAGATGCAGTCTGAGGGCTGCCCATCTCCTCAGGGCGTGACCGTCACCGAAGCGGGTCAGATGCAGTCTGAGGGCTGCCCATCTCCTCGGGGCGTGACCGTCACCGACGCGGGTCAGAGATGCAGTCTGAGGGCTGCCCATCTCCCCGTGACCGTCACCGACGCGGGTCAGAGATGCAGTCTGAGGGCTGCCCATCTCCTCGGGGCGTGTGGCTGTCACCGACGCGGGTCAGAGATGCAGTCTGAGGGCTGCCCATCTCCTCGGGGCGTGTGGCTGTCACCGACGCGGGTCAGAGATGCAGTCTGAGGGCTGCCCATCTCCTCGGGGCGTGTGGCTGTCACCGACGCGGGTCAGAGATGCAGTGTGAGGGCTGCTCATCTACTCGGGGCGTGACCGTCACCGACGCGGGTCAGAGATGCAGTCTGAGGGCTGCCCATCTCCTCAGGGCGTGACCGTCACCGAAGCGGGTCAGATGCAGTCTGAGGGCTGCCCATCTCCTCGGGGCGTGACCGTCACCGACGCGGGTCAGAGATGCAGTCTGAGGGCTGCCCATCCCCGTGACCGTCACCGACGCGGGTCAGAGATGCAGTCTGAGGGCTGCCCATCTCCTCGGGGCGTGTGGCTGTCACCGACGCGGGTCAGAGATGCAGTCTGAGGGCTGCCTCCTCTTTGAACCATCACAATCTTTTTAAACATTTTATCGGCACCGAATCTGAAAGGCACATCTCACACTAAAACTCTTCAGAACGGTGATCATCACCAGGAGCCAATGAGAGAGCTGGCCAGAGAAGCAGCCAATGAGAGAGCTGGCCAGAGAAGGAGCCAATGAGAGAGCTGGCCAGAGAAGCAGCCAATGAGAGAGCTGGCCAGAGAAGCAGCCAATGAGAGAGCTGGCCAGAGAAGGAGCCAATGAGAGAGCTGGCCAGAGAAGCAGCCAATGAGAGAGCTGGCCAGAGAAGCAGCCAATGAGAGAGCTGGCCAGAGAAGCAGCCAATGAGAGAGCTGGCCAGAGAAGCAGCCAATGAGAGAGCTGGCCAGAGAAGCAGCCAATGAGAGAGCTGGCCAGAGAAGCAGCCAATGAGAGAGCTGGCCAGAGAAGCAGCCAATGAGAGAGCTGGCCAGAGAAGGAGCCAATGAGAGAGCTGGCCAGAGAAGCAGCCAATGAGAGAGCTGGCCAGAGAAGCAGCCAATGAGAGAGCTGGCCAGAGAAAGCAGCCAATGAGAGAGCTGGCCAGAGAAGCAGCCAATGAGAGAGCTGGCCAGAGAAGCAGCCAATGAGAGAGCTGGCCAGAGAAGGAGCCGATGAGAGAGCTGGCCAGAGAAGGAGCCAATGAGAGAGCTGGCCAGAGAAGGAGCCAATGAGAGAGCTGGCCAGAGAAGGAGCCAATGAGAGAGCTGGCCAGAGAAGGAGCCAATGAGAGAGCTGGCCAGAGAAGCAGCCAATGAGAGAGCTGGCCAGAGAAGCAGCCAATGAGAGAGCTGGCCAGAGAAGCAGCCAATGAGAGAGCTGGCCAGAGAAGGAGCCAATGAGAGAGCTGGCCAGAGAAGCAGCCAATGAGAGAGCTGGCCAGAGAAGGAGCCAATGAGAGAGCTGGCCAGAGAAGCAGCCAATGAGAGAGAGCTGGCCAGAGAAGCAGCCAATGAGAGAGCTGGCCAGAGAAGGAGCCAATGAGAGAGCTGGCCAGAGAAGGAGCCAATGAGAGAGCTGGCCAGAGAAGGAGCCAATGAGAGAGCTGGCCAGAGAAGCAGCCAATGAGAGAGCTGGCCAGAGAAGGAGCCAATGAGAGAGCTGGCCAGAGAAGGAGCCAATGAGAGAGCTGGCCAGAGAAGGAGCCAATGAGAGAGCTGGCCAGAGAAGCAACCAATGAGAGAGCTGGCCAGAGAAGGAGCCAATGAGAGAGTGGCCAGAGAAGGAGCCAATGAGAGAGCTGGCCAGAGAAGGAGCCAATGAGAGAGCTGGCCAGAGAAGGAGCCAATGAGAGAGCTGGCCAGAGAAGCAGCCAATGAGAGAGCTGGCCAGAGAAGCAGCCAGTCAGACGATGACGTTGCACCCAGAAGGTGTCGACTCTGGAGCAGGAGACATTACTACTACTAGTATGGGTTTCTACTTGCTTGAACCAAACATGTCCAATCGTCACAACTCTGAAGTTCACAACCAATGTTATTCAATTCAAAATGTATTGGCTAGATATTCACACTCCGCGTGTAGAGTGTGTATGTCTGACTGAAACTATTTCTGAGGTTTGCTTTGAGCCACAGCTCGTTGTGATTACATTGTTAACGTAGTTACATCTTTGTTTTGGCGAGACAGCGTGCTGTGGAGAATCCTCACCACCAGGTGAAGAATCTGTGTCACATCGTTTAATGTGCTCACCACTACGTGCCAAGACAACACACTACAGGAAGGAGACTGGTTTAATGTGGTCACCACTACGTTGGTAAGACAACCACTACAGGAAGGAGACTGGTTTAATGTGCTCACCACTACGTTGGTAAGACAAAACACTACAGGAAGGAGACTGGTTTATGTGCTCACCACTACGTTGGTAAGACAACACACTACAGGAAGGAGACTGGTTAATGTGCTCACCACTACGTTGGTAAGACAACACACTACAGGAAGGAGACTGGTTTAATGTGCTCACCACTACGTTGGTAAGACAACACACTACAGGAAGGAGACTGGTTTAATGTGCTCACCACTACGTTGGTAAGACAAAACACTACAGGAAGGAGACTGGTTTAATGTGCTCACCACTACGTTGCCAAGACAACACACTACAGGAGAGACTGGTTTTAATGTGCTCACCACTACGTTGCCAAGACAAAACACTACAGGAAGGAGGCTGGTTTAATGTGCTCACCACTACGTTGGTAAGACAACACACTACAGGAGAGGCTGGTTTAATGTGAGAGGCTCAGTGATGTCAGGGGTGTAGTTTACACGAACGTTAGTATCACACATCACCTACAGTCAGTATCATGTTCACAGCAGTCAACATTAGAAGATCACCTACATTTAATTCATTATTTAGCAGATGCTCTTATCACAATGGATGCAGGAGGTAAGACAACTACTTATCACAATGGATGCAGGAGGTAAGACAACTACCTATCACAATGGATGCAGGAGGTAAGACAACTACCTATCACAATGGATGCAGGAGGTAAGACAACTACCTATCACAATGGATGCAGGAGGTAAGACAACTACCTATCACAATGGATGCAGGAGGTAAGACAACTACTTATCACAATGATGAAGGAGGTAAGACAACTACTTATCACAATAGATGGAGGTGGTAAGACAACTACTTATCACAATGGATGCAGGAGGTAAGACAACTACCTATCACAATGGATGCAGGAGGTAAGACAACTACCTATCACAATGGATGCAGGAGGTGAGACAACTACTTATCACAATGGATGCAGGAGGTAAGACAACTACTTATCACAATGGATAAAGTCAAATTGCTGAATTAAAAAGCAACTATTGAAGGACATTCTTACCGTACTGGAGAAAGTCATCTCTCTTCCATGCTTGAATAGCTGGGCCTAGAAGACAGACGGGAGAGAGAGGAGAGACAGGAGAGAGAGGTGAGACAGATAAAACAGGTGAGATGAGACAGGAGAGAGAGAGAAGAGAGAGGAGAGAGAGGAGAGACAGGAGAGAAGAGAGACAGGTGAAACAGGTGAAACAGGTGAGACAGGAGAGAGATAGGAGAGACAGGAGAGAGAGAGCACAACATCAATATCGTGGATGAGATCGAAATAATACATTTTCATTTAAATTGTGAAATTCCAACACCTGTTTTGTTCATAATATTGTGGCTCCTCCCCTTTTGAGAGTGAGATCACCACTAACCTCAACCTTCTGGATGTCATTACATGTAGTCTGGGATTAAATCACCACTAACCTCTCCCCTCTGGATGTAGTCTGGGATTAAAACACCACTAACCTCTCCCTTCTGGATGTAGTCTGGGATTAAAACACCACTAACCTCTCCCTTCTGGATGTCATTACATGTAGTCTGGGATAAATCACCGCTAACCTCAACCTTCTGGATGTAGTCTGGGATTAAATCACCACTAACCTCTCCCTTCTGGATGTCATTACATGTAGTCTGGGATTAAATCACCGCTAACCTCCCCTCTGGATTGTAGTCTGGATTAAATCACCGCTAACCTCAACCTTCTGGATGTAGTCTGGGATTAAATCACCGCTAACCTCAACCTTCTGGATGTAGTCTGGGATTAAATCACCACTAACCTCAACCTTCTGGATGTAGTCTGGGATTAAATAACCACGAACCTCTCCCCTCTGGATGTCATTACATGTAGTTGGGATTAAATCACACCACTAACCTCTCCCCTCTGGATGTAGTCTGGGATTAAATCACCACTAACCTCTCCCTTCTGGATGTCATTACATGTAGTCTGGGATTAAATCACCACGAACCTCAACCTTCTGGATGTAATACATGTAGTCTGGGATTAAATCACCACGAACCTCAACCTTCTGGATGTAGTCTGGGATTAAATCACCACGAACCTCCCCCCTCTGGATGTCATTACATGTAGTCTGGGATTAAATCACCACTAACCTCTCCCCTCTGGATGTAGTCTGGGATTAATCACCACTAACACTCTCCCTTGGATGTCATTACATGTAGTCTGGGATTAAATCACCACGAACCTCAACCTTCTGGATGTCATTACATGTAGTCTGGGATTAAATCACCACTAACCTCTCCCCTCTGGATGTAGTCTGGGATTAAAATCACCACTAACCTCTCCCTTCTGGATGTCATTACATGTAGTCTGGGATTAAATCACCACTAACCTCTCCCTTCTGGATGTAGTCTGGAATTAAATCACACACAACCTCTCCTTTCTGGATGTCATTACATGTAGTCTGGGATTTAAATCACCACTAACCTCTCCTTCTGGATGTCATTACATGTAGTCTGGGATTAAATCACCACTAACCTCAACCTTCTGGATGTCATTACATGTTGTCTGGGATTAAATCACCACTAACCTCAACCTTTGGATGTAGTCTGGGATTAAATCACCACTAACCTCAACCTTCTGGATGTAGTCTGGGATTAAATCACCGCTAACCTCTCCCTTCTGGTGTAGTCGGGGATTAAATCACCGCTAACCTCTCCCTTCTGGATGTAGTCTGGGATTAAATCACCACTAACCTCTCCCCTCTGGATGTAGTCTGGGATTAAATCACCACTAACCTCTTCCTTCTGGATGTAGTCTGGGATTAAATCACCCCACAACCTCTCCCTTCTGGATGTAGTCTGGGATTAAATCACCACTAACCTCTCCCTCTGGATGTAGTCTGGGATTAAATCACACAAACCTCTCCCTTTCTGGATGTAGTCGGGATTAAATCACCGCTAAACTCTCCCCTCTGGATGTAGTCTGGATTAAATCACCACTAACCTCTCCCTTCTGGATGTTAGTCGGGGATTAAATCACACACACCTCTCCCCTCTGGATGTAGTCTGGGATTAAATC
>NW_022265316.1:5000-15125 GCF_002021735.2 Oncorhynchus kisutch
AACCAGCCCTGGATCCATTATTACCAGCCATGGATCCATTATAACCATCCCTGGATCCATTATAACCAGCCTGGATCCATTATAACCAGCCCTGGATCCATTATAACCAGCCCTGGATCCATTATAACCAGCCCTGGAGCCATTATAACCAGCCCTGGATCCATTATAACCAGCCCTGGATCCATTATAACCAGCCCTGGAGCCATTATAACCAGCCCTGGATCCATTATAACCAACCCTGGATCCATTATAACCAGCCCTGGATCCATTATAACCAGCCCTGGATCCATTATAACCAGCCCTGGATCCATTATAACCAGCCCTGGATCCATTATAACTAACCCTGGATCCATTATAACCAGCCCTGGATCCATTATAACCAGCCCTGGATACATTATAACCATCCCTGGATCCATTATAACCATCCCTGGATCCATTATAACCAGCCCTGGATCCATTATAACCAACCCTGGATCCATTATAACCATCCCTCGATCCATTATAACCATCCCTGTATCCATCATAACCAGCCCTGGATCCATTATAACCAGCCCTGGATCCATTATAACCATCCCTGGATCCATTATAACCAGCCCTGGATCCATTATAACCATCCCTGGATCCATTATAACCAGCCCTGGATCCATTATAACCATCCCTGGATCCATTATAGCCAGCCCTGGATCCATTATAACCATCCCTGGATCCATTATAACCAGCCCTGGATCCATTATAACCAACCCTGGATCCATTATAACCAGCCCTGGAACCATTATAACCAGCCCTGGATCCATTATAACCAGCCCTGGATCCATTATAACCAGCCCTGGATCCATTATAACCAGACCTGGATCCATTATAACCAGCCCTGGATCCATTATAACCAACCCTGGATCCATTATAACCAGCCCTGGATCCATTATAACCAGCCCTGGATCCATTATAACCAGCCCTGGATCCATTATAACCAGCCCTGGAGCCATTATAACCAGCCCTGGATCCATTATAACCAGCCCTGGATCCATTATAACCAGCCCTGGATCCATTATAACCAGCCCTGGATCCATTATAACCAGCCCTGGATCCATTATAACCAACCCTGGATCCATTATAACCAGCCCTGGATCCATTATAACCAGCCCTGGATCCATTATAACCAACCCTGGATCCATTATAACCATCCCTGGATCCATTATAACCAACCCTGGATCCATTATAACCATCCCTGGATCCATTATAACCAACCTGGATCCATTATAACCAGCCCTGGATCCATTATAACCAGCCCTGGATCCATTATAACCAACCCTGGATCCATTATAACCAACCCTGGATCCATTATAACCAACGCTGGATCCATTATAACCAACCCTGGATCCATTATAACCAACCCTGGATCCATTATAACCAACCTGGATCCATTATAACCAGCCCTGGATCCATTATAACCAACCCTGGATCCATTATAACCATCCCTGGATCCATTATAACCAACCCTGGATCCATTATAACCAGCCCCCTGGATCCATTATAACCAACCCTGGATCCAAGAGTTTTTTAAGAATGAACAACAGCTATAAAAAGAAAGAAACAAACTATGTTTTTGCTATCATCACTTTGCTTAGCATGTTAACAAGGTGCAAATGAAGCACATTGTTAATTATTGGTTAGACGCTGTATACATGGTATGTGGGTGTGTGTGTGTGTGCGTGTATTTGTGAGAACTAAAGGGCTGTTCAATTATTTACAGGGAGCGATTCTCTGTTTGCCAAACTGACATTTCACAGGCGTCTGCCATAATTGTGTGTGTGTGTGATATTGCTTCAAACACATCATGCCACACATCATGCCACACATCATGCCACACATCATCAACACACACACACACACAGACACGACTCAAATACACAGGGACTTTATCACAGCCCACCTCAGGAACCAGGGACCGTATCACAGCCCACCTCGGGAACCAGGGACCGTATCACAGCCCACCTCGGGAACCAGGGACCGTATCACAGCCCACCTCAGGAACCAGGGGCCGTATCACAGCCCACCTCAGGAACCAGGGGCCGTATCACAGCCCACCTCAGGAACCAGGGACCGTATCACAGCCCACCTCAGGAACCAGGGGCCGTATCACAGCCCACCTCAGGAATCAGAGACCGTATCCACAAATTGTCTCAAAGTAGGATTGCTGATCTAGGATCAGGTCCCTACTGTTTTTTCATGATAAACGGAAAGGCCTAACTGATCTCAGAGGGAGTACTCCTACTCCGAGGCTCTGTGGATATGGGCCCAGGTTTTGGTTTGAGACAGACAGCATAAGACAAAGAGTACCAGTCACAAGTTTGGACACACCTTCTCATTCAAGGGTTTTTATTAATTTATTTTTGTACTATTGTCTACATTGTAGAGATTCAACAAAGTAGCCACCCTTTGCCTTCATGACAGCTTGGTCCACTCTTGGCAGGTTACTACATGATTCCATATGATTCTACATGTTACTACATGATTCCATATGATTCTACATGATTTCATATGATTCTACATGTTACTACATGATTCTATATGATTCTACATGTCACTACATGATTCCAAATTATTCTATACATGATTCCATATGATTCTATATGTTACTACATGATTCCATATGATTCTACATGATTCCATATGATTCTACATGTTACTACATGATTCCATATGATTCTACATGTTACTACATGATTCCATATGATTCTACAAGTTACTACATGATTCCATATGATTCTACATGTTACTACATGTTTCTACATGTTACTACATGATTCATATGGATTTTTTCGTAGTTATGATGTCTTCACTATTATTCTACAACATTGTCAAAATAAAGAAAAACCCTTGACTGAGTAGGTGTGTCCAAACTTTTGAATTGTACTGTCTTATATAATATATAAGACATCACTTTATTCAAAAGCAATTGTGTTCACAACAGTCCCTGAAGCTTTGCAACTGTGGACAAAGAGAACCAGGACAGAAAGATCTGGGACAGAGAGATCCAGGACAGAAAGATCTGGGACAGAGAGATCCGGGACAGAGAGATCCCGGACGGGAGAGAACCGGGACAGAGAGAACCGGGACAGAGAGATCCGGGACAGAGAGAACCAGGACAGGGTGTCAGAGAGAAAGAGGATTCATGAGGGAGGAGAAGAGAGGGGAGAATGGGAGGCATGGAAACCGGCTCTAAGGGCAGGGAGGGAGGGAGGGAGGGAGGGAGGGAGGGAGGGAGGAGGGGAGGGAGGGAATTTAATATTTGAGTGATTCCTGCATTTGAAATGGAACTGATGCTGAACTCCAGTGGTAGGTATCTCTGTGAGCCTATCACACATCAAGGCCTGAACGACTGAAAGCCCAATTCTTCCTCACCCTCAAAGACACACAGAACACAGACACACAGACACACAAACACACTCTCTCCCTCTACTCCTACAGCCGTGCTCTGTATGATAATTGGGGTTGTCTTAGCCAGGCAGACTCTAAAGGAAGGCCTGGCTCCCACCCTATGTCATCAACCCTAATGGGAAAATTAGTATTGTCGTATAGATGGTGTTTCTCATTGTGTTCCATGGTAATCTACAGCTTCCATTGGATCAGTATAGTTTGTTTTAACACCAACGGAGTCAAGGGATGGATTCCCGTATCTTATTCCCATCTTCCCTGTTTAACCCAGACTACAAGACTGTACTTTTAGCCCCAGACTACACTGTTTAACCCAGACTACAAGACTATACTGTTTAACCCCAGACTACAAGACTACACTGTTTAACCCCAGACTACACTGTTAACCCAGACTACACTGTTTAACCCAGACTACAAGACTACACTGTTTAACCCCAGACTACAAGACTACACTGTTTAACCCCAGACTACAAGACTACACTGTTTAACCCCAGACTACACTGTTTAACCCAGACTACACTGTTTAACCCAGACTACAAGACTACACTGTTTAACCCCAGACTACAAGACTACACTGTTTAACCCAGACTACAAGACTACACTGTTTAACCCAGGCTACACTGTTTAACCCAGACTACACTGTTTAACCCCAGACTACAAGACTACACTGTTTAACCCCAGACTACACTGTTTAACCCAGACTACACTGTTTAACCCAGACTACAAGACTACACTGTTTAACCCAGACTACAAGACTACACTGTTTAACCCCAGACTACAAGACTACACTGTTTAACCCCAGGCTACACTGTTTAACCCAGACTACACTGTTTAACCCCAGACTACAAGACTACACTGTTTAACCCAGACTACACTGTTTAACCCCAGACTACAAGACTACACTGTTTAACCCCAGACTACAAGACTCCACTGTTTAACCCCAGACTACACTGTTTACCCCAGACTACAAGACTCCACTGTTTAACCCAGACTACTACACTGTTTAACCCCAGACTCCACTGTTTAACCCCAGACTCCACTGTTTAACCCCAGACTACAAGACTACACTGTTTAACCCCAGACTACACTGTTTAACCCCAGACTACAAGACTACACTGTTTAACCCCAGACTACACTGTTTAACCCCAGACTCCACTGTTTAACCCCAGACTACAAGACTACAGTTTAACCCCAGACTACACTGTTTAACCCCAGACTACAAGACTACACTGTTTAACCCCAGACTACACTGTTTAACCCCAGACTACAAGACTACACTGTTTAACCCCAGACTACAAGACTACACTGTTTAACCCCAGACTACAAGACTACACTGTTTAACCCCAGACTACACTGTTTAACCCCAGACTACAAGACTACACTGTTTAATCCAGACTACAAGACTACACTGTTTAACCCCAGATTACACTGTTTAACCCAGACTACACTGTTTAACCCAGACTACACTGTTTAACCCCAGACTACAAGACTACACTATTAACCCCTGACTACAAGACTACACTTTTTAACCCCAGACGATAAAACCATCTCATCACCAACACAGCATAGCCAATATCTCTCCTCTTTCTCTCTCCCTCTCTCACTATTTCTCTCTCTCTCTCACTCTTTCCCTCTCCCTCTCTCACTGTTTCTCTCTCCTTCTCTCACTCTTTCTCTCTCCCTCTCTCACTCTTTCTCTCTCCCTCTCTCACTCTTTCTCTCTCCCTCTCTCACTCTTTCCCCATCTCCCTCTGTGCCATCTCTTCTAGACTGAAGCTGTTCAACAGTCTGATGGTAATAGAAGCTGTTTAACAGTCTGATGGTCTGGTAATAGAAGCTGTTCAACAGTCTGATGGTGATAGAATCTGTTTAACAGTCTGATGGTGATAGAAGCTGTCCAACAGTCTGATGGTGATAGAAGCTGTTCAACAGTCTGATGGTGATAGAAGCTGTTCAACAGTCTGATGGTGATAGAAGCTGTTTAACAGTCTGATGGTGATAGAAGCTGTTTAACAGTCTGATGGTCTGGTGATAGAAGCTGTTCAACAGTCTGATGGTGATAGAAGCTGTTCAACAGTCTGATGGTGATAGAAGCTGTTTAACAGTTTGATGGTCTGGTGATAGAAGCTGGTCAAGTTGAGAACAAGTTCTCATTTACAATTGCGACCTGGCCAAGATAAAGCAAAGCAGTTCGACACATACAACGACACAGACTACACATGGAGGAGTAAAACAAACATACAGTCAATAATACAGTATAAACAAGTCTATATACGATGAGAGCAAATGAGGTGAGATAAGGGAGGTAAAGGCAAAAAAAGGCCATGGTGGCGAATGAAATAATACAATATAGCAAGTAAAACACTGGAATGGTAGATTTGCAGTGGAAGAATGTGCAAAGTAGAAATAAAAATAATGGGGTGCAAAGAGCAAAAAAAAAAAAATAAATTAAAATTAAATACAGTTGGGAAATAGGTAGTTGTTGGGGCTAAATTATAGGTGGGCTATGTACAGGTGCCAGTAATCTGTGAGCTGCTCTGACAGCTGGTGCTTAAAGCTAGTGAGGGAGATAAGTGTTTCCAGTTTCAGAGATTTTTGTAGTTCGTTCCAGTCATTGGCAGCAGAGAACTGGAAGGAGAGGCGGCCAAAGAAAGAATTGGTTTGGGGGTGACCAGAGAGATATACAGTGCCTTGCGAAAGTATTCGGCCCCCTTGAACTTTGCGACCTTTTGCCACATTTCAGGCTTCAAACATAAAGATATAAAACTGTATTTTTTTGTGAAGAATCAACAACAAGTGGGACACAAATCATGAAGTGGAACGACATTTATTGGATATTTCAAACGTTTTTAACAAATCAAAAACTGAAAAATTGGGCGTGCAAGATTATTCAGCCCCCTTAAGTTAATACTTTGTAGCGCCACCTTTTGCTGCGATTACAGCTGTAAGTCGCTTGGGGTATGTCTCTATCAGTTTTGCACATCGAGAGAAATGTTTTCCCATTCCGCCTTTCAAAACAGCTCGAGCTCAGTGAGGTTGGATGGAGAGCATTTGTGAACAGCAGTTTTCAGTTCTTTCCACAGATTCTCGATTGGATTCAGGTCTGGACTTTGACTTGGCCATTCTAGTATAATCTTTTGTCAATTATATCATAAATAGGACTGGTGGAGTTATGTCACACATGCAGCTAACACAGACATATGAAAATGTCTGCTCTACCCAACATTACAACCAACTAAATGCAGCATCACAGCTCAAATGGAAGAGGCAAGTAGAAAGGGGACAAAGTAAGGATCTTGTCTGTCGGCCCTGCATTGAAGCACATAATTGGTTAAAGAAATCTGTAATAAAGAATAAATAATTCCAGTTTCTTTTAAGGACAACATTTGTTACAGCGGTGACAAATAAATGACAAAATAGTTGGGAATTGATTTTTGACGTACCAATTCTATTGCACATGGTTTAATGAACTGATACGCAAAACGACGCTGGATTCAAATCTTGGAATTTTTTTCATTTAAATTATTCTACAAAAACTTGGAACAAATAGAAAATGTTATAAGGGGGGATACAACCTTCCCAGCTCTGCAGATTTTGCTGCGAAGAGACAGAATCATTAGATCATTTGTTTTTGGTACTGTCCATATTTAGCTTATTGCAATATTCCCTGGAGCGAACTCTGCAGATAGCAATATCGATCTGAAAAGTCGTAGTCAATCGATCAATAATATAATAATACTTTTAGCACAAAAATGTTTTTTGAAATTTACAATCTGTAGAAACCATGACAACAGAAAGGTTCAGAACTTTTGTCAAACAGAACAGTTGAAAAATGTAAATAGAAATCCAATATGGATGGTGTTAAGAGATAGATGGGAGGGGTTGAATGGAGATGAAGGTTGGGACTAATAACAACTAGATAACTCATGTAAAAGATTAAGATGGGCAAAAGAACACAGACACAGGACAGAGATATGGCTTTGTCTTTGCAAACCTGCCTAGAAGGACAGCATCCCGGAGTCGCCTCTTCACTGTTTATGTTGAGACTGGACAGAGGAACTCTGCCTAGAAGGACAGCATCCCGGAGTCGCCTCTTCACTGTTTATGTTGAGACTGGACAGAGGAACTCTGCCTTGAAGGCCAGCATCCCGGAGTCGCCTCTTCACTGTTTATGTTGAGACTGGACAGAGGAACTCTGCCTAGAAGGCCAGCATCCCGGAGTCACCTCTTCACTGTTGACGTTGAGACTGGACAGAGGAACTCTGCCTAGAAGGCCAGCATCCCGGAGTCGCCTCTCACTGTTGATGTTGAGACTGGACAGAGGAACTCTGCCTAGAAGGCCAGCATCCCGGAGTCGCCTCTTCACTGTTGATGTTGAGACTGGACAGAGGAACTCTGCCTAGAAGGCCAGCATCCCGGAGTCACCTCTTCACTGTTGATGTTGAGACTGGACAGAGGAACTCTGCCTAGAAGACCAGCATCCCGGAGTCGCCTCTTCACTGTTGATGTTGAGACTGGACAGAGGAACTCTGCCTAGAAGGCCAGCATCCCGGAGTCGCCTCTTCACTGTTGATGTTGAGACTGGACAGAGGAACTCTGCCTAGAAGGCCAGCATCCCGGAGTCACCTCTTCACTGTTGATGTTGAGACTGGTGTTTTGCGGGTACTATTTAATGAAGCTTCCAGTTGAGGACTTGTGAGGCATCTGTTTCTGAAACTAGATGCTCTAATGTACTTGTCCTCTTGTTCAGTTGTGCCCTGGCCACTCTTCTTTCTATTCTGGTTAGAGCCAGTCTGCGCTGTTCTGTGAAGGGAGTAGTAAACTCTCTTCACTAGTCTCGTCTGGACCAGTCAACTAGTCCAAAGAAGGCCAGTTTTATTGCTTCTTTAATCAGGACAACAGTTTTCAGCTGTGTTAACATAATTGCAAAATGGTTTTCTAATGATCAATTAGCCTTTTAAAATGATAAACTTGGATTAGCTAACACAACGTGCCATTGGAACACAGGAGTGATGGTTGCTGATAATGGGCCTCTGTATGCCTATGTAGATGTTGCATAAAAAAATCTGTAGTAGTATCAGCAACAATAGTCATTACAACAGTAAGAACGTCTACACTGTATTCTGATCAATTTGATGTCATTTCACTGGACAAAAAAAATCACTTTTCTTTCAAAAACAAGGACATTTCAAAGTGTCCCCAAACCTTTCAACGGTAGTGTATAAATACAGTTGAAGTTGGAAGTTTACGTACACCTTAGCCAAATACATAATACATAATTTCCCAACTTTACAAAATGCAAACTTGCAATGGTTATCTTTCATTAGTATTGTTTTTTTTAAAGTTTGCCCACTTTGCCAATGAAGTAATCATAAAAATAATTGGCAACATCAAATGTTTTGTGATGAATAAGCCATCTGATGCAATAAAATATGGAGTTGAATCTGTCTTTCGGCCCATAATTTTATTTAAAGTCCTCCAAAGTGTTTTCCAACATTCTTTATATCATTGATCTTGGCTTCATAATGCAGTTTCTTCTTCTTCTTGTTGAGTTTAGTCACATAATATCTCAATTTGCACTAAGTCAGCCAATCAGATGTGCGGCCAGACTTATTAGCCACCTGTTGCCACATCCTGTTGCCACATCCTGTTGCCACATCCTGTTGCCACATCTCTTTCAACCAAGTTTCAACAGTTCTAAACAGTCAGTTTCTTAACAGGTGCATTCTTATCAATAATTGGAAAAAGCCATTTCATAAATTACTCAAGTGGAGAGTCTGGATGATCAATATTAATCACATCAGGCCAACATTTCTTTTTAACATCTTCCACATGAGTCACAGCAAAATCTTTTGTGAGATCTCTTCTTTTATGGACAGTTTTTGAAACTTTGGATTTCCTGGATATAGCTACTATATTGTGATCACTGCCTCCAATAGTGACAGATATAACTTTAGAACAAAGTTCCACAGTATTAGAAAAAATGGGATCAATACATGTGGATGAACTTGTTCCTGTAGTGTTTGGAAACACCCTGGTAGGTTGATTAATAACCTGAACCAGATTACAGACACTGGTTACAGTGAGAAGCTTCCTCTTCAGCGAGAGAGCTTGATGAAAACCAGTCAATATTCAAGTCCCCAAGAAAGTAGACCTCTCTGTTTACAGCATATACACTATCAAGCATTTCACACACATTACTTACAGTGCCTTCAGAAAGTATTCAGACCCCTTGTCCTTTCCACATTATGTTACATTACAGCCTTATTCTAAAATTGATTTTTTAAAATATCCTCAGCAATCTAAACACAATAGTCCATAATGACAAAGCGAAAACAGGTTTTTAGATTTTTTTTAGGAAATTTATTGAAAATAAAAAACAAATACCTTCAGTATTCAGACCCTTTGCTATGAGACTCTAAATTAAACTCAGGTGCATCCTGTTTCCATGGATCGTTATTGAGGTGTTTTGACAACTTGATTGGAGTCTACCTGTGGTAAATTCAATTGATTGGACATGATTTGGAAAGGCACACACCTGTCCCACAGTGGACAGTGCATGTCACAGCAAAAAAACAAAGCCATGATGCCAAAGGAATTGTCTGTAGAGCTCCAAGACAGGATTGTGTAGAGGCACACATCTGGGGAAGGGTACCAAAAAATGTCTTCATCATTGAAGGTCCCAAAGAA
>NW_022265317.1:0-15144 GCF_002021735.2 Oncorhynchus kisutch
GTCTGAACAGTACTAGTCTCTGTCTAGTTGAGGGTCCATGTTCTACTAGTCTGGTCTGAACCAGTACTAGTCTCTGTCTAGTTGGCGTCCATGTTCTACTAGTCTGGTCTGAACAGTACTAGTCTCTGTCTATGGGGTCCATGTTCTACTAGTCTGGTCTGAACAGTTACTAGTCTCGTCTAGTTGGGGTCCAAGTTCTACTAGTCTGGTTGAACAGTACTAGTCTCTGTCTAGTTGGGTCCATGTTTCTACTAGTCTGGTCTGAACAGTACTAGTTCTCTGTCTAGTTGGGTCCATGTTCTACTAGTCTGGTCTGAACATTACTAGTCTCTGTCTTGTTGGGTCCATGTTCTACTAGTCTGGTCTGAACAGTACTAGTCTCTGTCTATTGGGTCCATGTTCTACTAGTCTGGTCTGAACAGTACTAGTCTCTGTCTAGTTGGGTCCATGTTCTACTAGTCTGGTCTGAACAACTAGTCTCTGTCTAGTTGGGTCCATGTTCTACTAGTCTGGTCTGAACCCGTGTTCTACTAGCCTGGTCTGAACAGTACTAGTCTCTGTCTAGTTGGGTCCATGTTCTACTAGTCTGGTTTGAACAGTACTAGTCTCTGTCTAGTTGGTCCGTCTTCTACTAGTCTGTCTGAACAGTACAAGTCTCTGTCTAGTTGGGTCATGTTCTACTAGTCTGGTCTGAACAGTACTAGTCTCTGTCTAGTTGGGTCCATGTTCTACTAGTCTGGTCTGAACATACTAGTCTCTGTCTAGTTGGGTCCATGTTCTACTAGTCTGGTCTGAACAGTACTAGTCTCTGTCTAGTTGGTCCATGTTCTACTAGTCTGGTCTGAACAGTACTAGTCTCTGTCTAGTTGGGGTCCATGTTCTACTAGCCTGGTCTGAACAGTACTAGTCTCTGTCTAGTTGGTCCATGTTCTACTAGTCTGGTCTGAACAGTACTAGTCTCTGTCTAGTTGGGGTCCATGTTCTACTAGTCTGGTCTGAACAGTACTAGTCTCTGTCTAGTGGGTCCATGTTCTACTAGTCTGGTCTGAACAGTACTAGTCTCTGTCTAGTTGGGTCCATGTTCTACTAGTCTGGTCTGAACAGTACTAGTCTCTGTCTAGTTGGGTCCATGTTCTACTAGTCTGGTCTGAACAGTACTAGTCTCTGTCTAGTTGGGTCCATGTTCTACTAGTCTGGTCTGAACAGTACTAGTCTCTGTCTAGTGGGTCCATGTTTCTACTAGTCTGGTCTGAACAGTACTAGTCTCTGTCTAGTTGGGTCCATGTTCTACTAGTCTGGTTGACTGAACAGTACTAGCCTCTGGCATGATTGTGTTTATTACAGGGTAGTCACATGACTGTAGTTTGTATCATCACATGACGGTGGAGTTTGTAGAGGTTCTGTTGTGATGTCACAATGGGGGTAGTGTGTTCTGTCAACATATGAAATGTGACTCCTACGCCGACCGGGCCGGGAGTCACTCCTACGCCGACCGGGCCGGGAGTCACTCCTACGCCGACCGGCCGGGAGTCACTCCTACGCCGACCGGGCCGGGAGTCACTCCTACGCCGACCGGGCCGGGAGTCACTCCTACGCCGACCGGGCCGGGAGTCACTCCTACCCCGACTGGTTGTTCATGTTGTTTCTGTTGCTCCAGGCAACGGTCGCCACTGTGTCTGGTTGTTAATGGTGTGTTTGTGTGTGTTTGTGTGTGTGTGTGTGTGTGTGTTTTCCAGGGTCGACGGTGTGTGTTGAAGGATTGCTGTAAGATCCTAGACAACACAGTTCTTCCTCCTGAGACCGTGGTTCCTCCCTTCACCGTGTTCTCAGGATGCCCAGGTCAGAACACACCTCCTCCTCCTCTACCTCCTCCTCTACATCCTCCTCTACATCCTCCTCCTCTACCACCTCCTCCTCCTCTCTACCCCCTCACATCCTCCTCTACCTCCTCCTCTACCTACCTCCTCCTCTACATCCTCCTCTCTCCTCTACCTCCTCCTCTACCTCCTCCTCTACTCTCCTCTACATCCTCCTCCTCTACCTCCTCCTCTACCTCTACATCCTCCTCTACCCCTTCGTCTACATCCTCCTCTACATCCTCCTCCTCTATATCCTCCTCCTCTACCTCCTCCTCTACATCCTCCTCTACATCCTCCTCTACCCCTACCTACTTCTGTACATCCTCCTCTACCTCTACATCCTCCTCTACCCCTTCGTCTACATCCTCCTCTACAGCCTCCTCCTCTACATCCTCCTCCTCTACCTCATCCTCTATATCCTCCTCCTCTACCTCCTCCTCTACATCCTCCTCCTCTACATCATCCTCTATATCCTCCTCCTCTACCTCCTCCTCTACCTCCTCCTCTACATCCTCCTCTACATCCTCCTCTACATCCTCCTCTCTACCTCCTCCTCTACCTCCTCTACATCCTCCTCTACCTCCTCCTCTACCTCCTCTACATCCTCCTCCTCTACCTCCTCTACATCCTCCTCTACCCCTTCGGTCTACATCCTCCTCTACATCCTCCTCCTCTACATCCTCCTCCTCTACATCATCCTCTATATCCTCCTCCTCTACCTCCTCCTCTACCTCCTCCTCTACACCTCCTCTACATCATCCTCCTCTCTACCTCCTTCCTCTACCTCCTCTACATCCTCCTCTACCCCATCTACATCCTCCAATAACCCTCCTCTACCTCCTCCTCTACCTCTACATCCTCCTCTACCCCCTCTACATCATCCTCTTCCCCCTCCTCTACCTCCTCCTCTTCTACCTCCTCCTCTACCTCCTCTACATCCTCCTCTACCCCTTCGTCTACATCCTCCTCTACATCCTCCTCTACCTCCTCCTCTACCCCATCTACATCCTCCAATAACCCTCCTCTACATCCTCCTCTACCTCCTCCTCTACCCCATCTACATCCTCCAATAACCCTCCTCTACCTCCTCCTCTACCTCTACATCCTCCTCTACCCCCTCTACATCATCCTCTTCCTCCTCCTCTACATCCTCTCTACCCCATCTACATCCTCCAATAACCCTCCTCTACATCCTCCTCCTCCTCTACCTCCTCCTCTACCCCATCTACATCCTCCAATAACCCTCCTCTACATCCTCCTCTTCCCCCTCCTCTACCTCCTCCTCTACATCCTCCTCTACATCCTCCTCTACCCCATCTACATCCTCCAATAACCCTCCTCTACATCCTCCTCTTCCCCCTCCTCTACCTCCTCCTCTACCCCATCTACATCCTCCAATAACCCTCCTCTACATCCTCCTCTTCCCCCTCCTCTACCTCCTCCTCTACCTCCTCCTCTACCCCATCTACATCCTCCAATAACCCTCCTCTACCTCCTCCTCTACATCCTCCTCTACCCCATCTACATCCTCCAATAACCCTCCTCTACCTCTACATCCTCCTCTACCCCATCTACATCCTCCAATAACCCTCCTCTACATCCTCCTCTTCCCCTCCTCTACCTCCTCCTCTACATTCTCCTCTACATCTTTCTCTACCTCCTCCTCCTCTACCCCCTCCTCTACCTCTACCTACTTCTCTACATCCTCCTCTACCTCTACCTCCTTCTCTACCTCCTCCTCTACATCCTACTCTACCTCTATCTCTACATCTGCCTCTACCTCCTCCTCTACATCCTCCTCTACCTCCTCATCTACCTCCTCCTCCTCTACTCCCTCCTCTACATCTTCCTCTACACCCTCCTCTACATCCTCCTTTACCTCCACTACATCTATATCCTCCTTTACCTCCTCTACATCTACATCCTTCTCTACCTCCTCCTCCTCTACCCCCTCCTCTACTTCTACCTCCTTCTCTACCTCCTTCTCTACCTCCTCCCCTACCTCCTCCTCTACCTCTACCTCCTCCTCTACCTCCTCATCTACCTCCTCCTCCTCTACTCCCTCCTCTACATCTTCCTCTACACCCTCCTCTACATCCTCCTTTACCTCCTCTACATCTACATCCTTCTCTACCTCCTCCTCCTCTACCCCCTCCTCTACTTCTACCTCCTTCTCTACCTCCTTCTCTACCTCCTCCCCTACCTCCTCCTCTACCTCTACCTTCTCCTCTACCTCTACTTCCTCCTCTACCTTCCCCCTCTCTCCCCTCTTCTACCTCTACCTCCTCCACCTCCTCCTCTACCCCCCCCCCCCTCTACTTCCTCCCCCCCTCCCCCATACTCGTCAAAAAACTCCTACTCGATGACATCAGCGTTTTGGCATATGTAGATACTGGTATGGTGCTGGAGATGATGAATGAGCCTGAAAAGTGATGGATTTGTCTTCAACTCTTTCTAACTGGTGTCTCTTCCCCACTCTACCTCCTCCTCTTCTACATCCTCCTCTTCCTCCTCCTCTTCTACCTCCTCCTCTCTCTCTCAGGTCTGTTTTCAGGAGAGCTCCCAGAATGCACCCAGGACCTGATGATTGATGTGACCAAGAGTTACTACCAGAAATTCCTCTCTCTCAGCCAGATATAACCTACCCTACCCTACATTAACCTACCTTAACCTACCCTACCTTAATCTACCCTACCTTAACCTACTCTACCTTAACCTACCCTACCTTAACCTACCCTACCTTAACCTACTCTACCTTAACCTACCCTACCTTACATTAACCTACCTTACCTTACATTAACCTACCTTAACCTACCTAACCCTAACCCTAATTCCTCTCTCTCAGCCAGATATAAACCCCTTAACCTACCCTACCTTAACCTACTCTACCTTAACCTACCCTACCTTAACCTACCCTACCTTAACCTACCCTACCTTAACCTACCCTACCTTAACCTACTCTACCTTAACCTACCCTACCTTAACCGACCCTATCTTAACCTACCCTACCTTAACCTACCCTACCTTAACCTACCCTACCTTAACATACTCTACCTTAACCTACCCTACCTTACCTTACATTAACCTACCCTACCTTAACCTACCTTAACCTACCCTACCTTAACCTACCTTAACCTACCCTACCTTAACCTACATTAACCTACCCTACCTTAACCTACCTTAACCTACCCTACCTTAACCGACCCTACCTTAACCTACCCTACCTTAACCTACCCCACCTTAACCTACCCTACCTTAACCTACCCTACCTTAACCTACCCTACCTTAACCCACCCTACCTTAACATACTCTACCTTAACCTACCCTACCTTACCTTACATTAACCTACCCTACCTTAACCTACCTTAACCTACCCTACCTTAACCTACCCTACCTTAACCTACATTAACCTACCCTACCTTAACCTACCTTAACCTACCCTACCTTAACCGACCCTACCTTAACCTACCCTACCTTAACCTACCCCACCTTAACCTACCCTACCTTAACCTACCCTACCTTAACCTACCCCACCTTAACCTACCCTACCTTAACCTACCCCACCTTAACCTACCCTACCCTACCTTAACCTACCCTACTCTGCTCTACACTATCCGATCCTTGTTCTGCCCCTGAACAAGGCAGTTTACCCACTGTTCCTAGACCAGCATTGGAAATAAAAATGTGTTCTTAACTGACTTGCCTCGTTAATTAACGGTCCAATTAATAAATTATACGTAGATTCTTTCATGATCTAACTCGACGAGTTCCTTTCAACTTCTTCCAGTTGTTTATTTGTTTTTTTGGGGGGGGCGAGACACACAACTAAACTACGACTTTGATTTTAAGACCAAATAGGAACTCAACAGTGTTTGGAGTAAACAACAGAGTTATACACCTCAGTTATGTTGCTCTCTGGCGCCATCCTGTGGGGACTGCTGATAACAGTCAATATTAAAGACATGTTGCTCTCTGGCGCCATCCTGTGGGGACTGCTGAGAATACAGTCAATATTAAAGACATGTTGCTCTCTGGCGCCATCCTGTGGGGACTGCTGAGAATACAGTCAATATTAAAGACATGTTGCTCTCTGGCGCCATCCTGTGGGGACTGCTGAGAATACAGTCAATATTAAAGACATGTTGCTCTCTGGCGCCATCCTGAGGGGACTGCTGAGAATACAGTCAATATTAAAGACATGTTGCTCTCTGGCGCCATCCTGTGGGGACTGCTGAGAATACAGTCAATATTAAAGACATGTTGCTCTCTGGCGCCATCCTGTGGGGACTGCTGAGAATACAGTCAATATTAAAGACATGTTCCTCTCTGGCGCCATCCTGTGGGGACTGCTGAGAATACAGTCAATATTAAAGACATGTTGCTCTCTGGCGCCATCCTGTGGGGACTGCTGAGAATACAGTCAATAGTTGCTATCCCACAAGGGGCTCTGTGAAGAAACACACCAGACACCTTCGGCTCAGGAATAAAAAAAAAAAGGTTTATTTTTCGACGACAGGGAACATCCTTCAGGACAATGTTTGACCGTTATAATAATCAGCAACAAAACAACGTCAAAAGTACAGTTGTATTCCAGCCTCGGAAACCCTCTCTCAGTTCTGGGAGCATCAGAGGGAAATTATTGCAGACAGTTAGCTTGTCTATTGACAGCTAGAAAACACACCCACCTCCTCCTCTATTCCTCCTCCTCTTCCTCCATCTCCTCCAGTCTCTCAAGAGTTAAAACGACAAGGTTTCTGATAGATTGAAGGTCAGGTTCCATCACAGCTATAACGGCCTCAAGCCTGGTTCTAGATCTTCCTGAAGCCTGGTTCTAGAACTTCCTGAAGGCTGGTTCTACAACATCCTGAAGCCTGGTTCTACAATGTCCTGAAGCCTGGTTCTACAACGTCCTGAAGCCTGGTTCTACAACATCCTGAAGCCTGGTTCTACAACGTCCTGAAGCCTGGTTCTACAACATCCTGAAGTCTGGTTCTACAACGTCCTGAAGCCTGGTTCTAGATCTTCCTGAAGCCTGGTTCTAGAACTTCCTGAAGCCTGGTTCTAGAACTTCCTCAAGCCTGGTTCTACAACGTCCTCAAAACTGGTTCTAGAACATCCTGAAGCCTGGTTCTAGAACATCCTGAAGCCTGGTTCTAGAACTTCCTCAAGCCTGGGTCTACAACGTCCTCAAAACTGGTTCTAGAACATCCTGAAGCCTGGTTCTAGAACATCCTGAAGCCTTGTTCTAGAACGTCCTGAAGCCTGCTGGTGCGGTTTTAAAAATACTCGGTCTCGTTATAATTAGTATTTTATCAGATAGGAGCACAGATTCACCTCAATGCCAAAGATCCGTCATCACCATCATCATCACCACCATCATCATCATCATCATCATCTGTTATGTAATAAATCTTTATTAGGGTTTATTTAGTTAGTTTTAACACACATCAGATTCTCTGGAAATGACTTGTAGGGTAACTAGTGGACTGATCAGGTGGGGAAGAGATAAACAACACCCACAACCTGTTTCCATGGTTCCCTCTCTGTGACAACTTGGCCGGTATCCAACCAACGGTCTCAGTAGATACACACTAAAACCACACCCAGCTCATCTTGCATTGGACAGTAATAAATCATGTTTAAATCAGTATTACAGCCCCCGTTACCGATGAAACTGAGCCCAGTACATTTAGAAAGGCAGTCTACAAACATCGGAAACATCTGGACATTTTCATTTATCAAAAGAATGTAAAAAAAAACAACATCCGGATATCTTTTTTAAAATTTTTAAATATCTTTTGTTCTTCTTCTCAGCAACATGCAAATAGTCCAAAACAATTCCTCATAAAAAATAAATAAATCTGAGGATTCAAATCCATCTGTCAAACTCTTTATTATAATGATTTTCTACCAAATTGTATTGACTACTATGTTAATAAATAAAAACACCTGCCTCTAAATCAATTATAAATATGACAGGAGATTCTATAGCTGGAGACAACTCTGACTCTAAAGTTCAGGGGTCAAACTAGTTGACATAGGGGGGGGGGGGGGGGGGGGGGGGGGGGGGTCAGTCAGACTGACGCCAGGCTTTTACTTCCTAGTAAACAAACGTTGTCTCATCATCCTATCAAAAGTCTCTTCTGTTCTCCGCAGTGAGATCGAACAGGGTAGAATAGAAGGAGAAACAGGAAGCTCCTCTCTAGTGATAAATAACATGTTTACGGATCTATTCTCTTGATATATAATCATAATTTACATGCATACTGCTGGTGACCCAGTAAGGGTGACATGGTACAGGGGTGGGCGGGGTTTAGAGATGGAGGGCGGGGGTTAGAGATGGAGGGCGGGGTTTAGAGATGGAGGGCGGGGTTTAGAGATGGAGGGCAGGGTTTAGAGATGGAGGGCAGGGTTAGAGATGGAGGGCGGGGTTTAGAGATGGAGGGCAGGGTTAGAGATGTAGGGCGGGTTTAGAGATGGAGGGTGGGGTTGACTCTGATCTCTAGTCTCCTACAATATAGAGACTGACTGGTCTCCTACTATATAGAGACTGACTGGTCTCCTACTATATAGAGACTGACTGGGATCTACCAGTCTGATATGGTCTCCTACAATATAGAGACTGACTGGAATCCACCAGTCTGATATGGTCTATTACTATATAGAGACTGACTGGGATCCACCAGTCTGATATGGTCTCCTACAATATAGAGACTGACTGGGAACCACCAGTCTGATATGGTCTCCTACTATATAGAGACTGACATGGTACAGGGGTGGGCGGGGTTTAGAGATGGAGGGCGGGGTTAGAGATGGAGGGCGGGGTTAGAGATGGAGGGCGGGGTTAGAGATGGAGGGCAGGGTTAGAGATGTAGGGCGGGTTTAGAGATGGAGGGCGGGGTTAGAGATGGAGTGCGGGCTTAGAGATTGAGGGCGGGGGTTAGAGATGGAGGGCGGGTTTAGAGATGGAGGGCGGGGTTAGAGATGGAGGGCGGGGTTAGAGATGGAGGGCGGGGTTAGGGATGGAGGGCGGGTTTAGAGATGGAGGGCAGGGTTAGAGATGGAGGGCGGGTTTAGAGATGGAGGGCGGGGGTTAGAGATGGAGGGCGGGGTTAGAGATGGAGGGCGGGGTTAGAGACGGAGGGTGGGGTTAGAGATGTAGGGCGGGTTTAGAGATGGAGGGTGGGGTTAGAGACGGAGGGTGGGGTTAGAGATGTAGGGCGGGTTTAGAGATGGAGGGCGGGGTTAGAGATGTAGGGCGGGTTTAGAGATGGAGGGTGGGGTTGACTCTGATCTCTAGTCTCCTACAATATAGAGACTGACTGGGATCCACCAGTCTGATATGGTCTCCTACTATATAGAGACTGACTGGTCTCCTACTATATAGAGACTGACTGGTCTCCTACTATATAGAGACTGACTGGGATCTACCAGTCTGATATGGTCTCCTACAATATAGAGACTGACTGGGATCTACCAGTCTGATATGGTCTCCTACAATATAGAGACTGACTGGGATCCACCAGTCTGATATGGTCTCCTACTATATGGAGACTGACTGGTCTCCTACTATATAGAGACTGACTGGTCTCCTACAATATAGAGACTGACTGGGATCTACCAGTCTGATATGGTCTCCTACAATATAGAGACTGACTGGGATCTACCAGTCTGATATGGTCTCCTACAATATAGAGACTGACTGGGATCCACCAGTCTGATATGGTCTATTACTATATAGATACTGACTGGGATCCACCAGTCTGATATGGTCTCCTACAATATAGAGACTGACTGGGATCCACCAGTCTGATATGGTCTCCTACTATATAGAGACTGACTGGTCTCCTACTATATATAGACTGACTGGTCTCCTACTATATAGAGACTGGCTGGGATCTACTATATAGAGACAGACTGGGATCTACCAGTCTGATATGGTCTATTACTATATAGAGACCGACTGGGATCTACTATATTGAGACTGACTGGGATCTACTATATAGAGACTGACTGGGATCTACTATATAGAGACTGGCTGGGATCTACCAGCCTGATATGATCTCCTACTATATAGAGACTGACTGGGATCTACCAGTCTGATATGGTCTCCTACTATATAGAGACTGACTAGGATCTACCAGTCTGATATGGTCTATTACTATATAGAGTCTGACTGGGATCCACCAGTCTGATATGGTCTCCTACTATATAGAGACTGACTAGGATCTACCAGTCTGATATGGTCTCCTACTATATAGAGACTGACTGGGATCCACCAGTCTGATATGGTCTCCTACTATATAGAGAATGACTAGGATCTACCAGTCTGATATGGTCTCCTACTATATAGAGACTGACTGGGATCTACCAGGTTGATATGATCTCCTACTATATAGAGACTGACTGGTCTCCTACTATATAGAGACTGACTGGGATCTACTATATAGAGACTGACTAGGATCCACTATATAGAGACTGACTGGGATCTACCAGTCTGATATGGTCTCCTACTATATAGAGACTGGCTGAGATCTACTATATAGAGACTGACTGGGATCTACTATATAGAGACTGACTGGGATCTACAAGTCTGATATGGTCTATTACTATATAGCGACTGACTGTGATCTACCAGTCTGATATGGTCTCCTACTATATAGAGACTGGATGGGATCTACTATATAGAGACTGGCTATGGTCTCCTACTATATAGAGCCTGGCTGGAATCTACCAGTCTGATATGGTCTCCTACTATATAGAGCCTGACTAGGATCTACCAGTCTGATATGGACTCCTACTATATAGAGACTGACTGGGATCTACCAGTCTGATATGGTCTCCTACTATATAGAGACTGACTGGTCTCCTACTATATAGGGACTGACTGGAATATACTATATAGAGACCGACTGGGATCCACTATATGGAGACTGACTGGGATCTACCAGTCTGATATGGTCTCCTACTATATAGAGACTGGATGAGATCTACTATATAGAGACTGGCTATGGTCTCCTACTATATAGAGCCTGGCTGGGATCTACTATATAGAGACTGGCTGGGATCTACCAGTCTGATATGGTCTATTACTATATAGCGACTGACTGTGATCTACCAGTCTGATATGGTCTCCTACTATATAGAGACTGACTGGGATCCACTATATAGAGACTGACTGGGATCCACCATATAGAGACTGACTGGGATCCACTATATAGAGACTGACTGGGATCTACTATATAGAGACTGGCTGGGATCTGCCAGGCTGATATGATCTCCTACTATATAGAGACTGACTCTGATCTATTATGTAGAGACTGGCTGGGATCTACCATATAGAGACTGGCTGGCATCTACTAGTCTGATATGATCTCCTACTATATAGAGCCTGGCTGGGATCTACTATATAGAGCCTGACTGGGATCCACCAGTCTGATATGGTCTCCTACTATATAGAGACTGACTGGGATCTCCCAGTCTGATATGATCTCCTACTATATAGAGACTGACTGGTCTCCTACTATATATAGACTGACTGGTCTCCTACTATATAGAGACTGACTGGGCTAGGGCTACAGGGGTCAGGGATACAGGGATCAGGGGTTAGGAATACAGGGGTCAGGGGTTAGGGATACAGGGGTCAGGGGTTAGGGATACAGGGGTTAGGAATACAGGGGTCAGGGGTTAGGGATACAGGGGTTAGGGATACAGGGGTCAGGGGTTAGGGATACAGGGGTCAGGGGTTAGGGATACAGGGGTCAGGGGTTAGGGATACAGGGGTCAGGGTTAGGAATACAGGGGTCAGGGGTTAACATTAGTATCGGGTAAGGTGATAGTGAGGTGTGGTTGGTGTTTGGGGTTAGGATACAGGGGTCATGGGTTAGGGATACAGGGGTCAGGGGTTAGGGTTACAGGGGTCAGGGGTTAACATTAGTATCGGGTAAGGTGATAGTGAGGTGTGGTTGGTGTTTGGGGTTCCATCTCTACAGTGGATATGACCTGAGTACGGCGTTAGGCTGCTGGGAGAGAGATGCAGATACTGTCACAGCCCTGTGTGTAGGCAGGTTAGGTATATATACTGTATGTAAAACAGGTGGACTACAGATACAACCTAGATGTGTTGTATCTACCCAACCCTCAGACAGGGCTGACTGGTAGACTCTGTGGATAGGAGACACCCGTCAGTAAAGGGATGGTTACTGTAACTAGGAACAACATGAGTCACGTTGTAAAGGGACCGTTAGGAACAGAGACATTACTGCACTTTGACTACAGGTGGATTCGTTTGGTTGTCTGAAGATATCTAAACTAACACATCTCATCCCTCCTCTCCTCTCCTCTCCTCTCCTCTCCTCTCCTCTCCTCTCCTCTCCTCTCCTCTCCTCTCCTCTCCTCTCCTCTCCTCTCCTCCTCTCCTCTCCTCTCCTCTCCTCTCCTCTCCTCTCCTCTCCTCCTCATCCTAGAAATAAACCTAATCTCATCCCCGGCAGAGAGCATCAGACACAGTCAAAGCTTAAACATTTGACTCAAATATAACTTGAAAAAAAATGAATAATGAAGTAACAGGAATTGACTTGGTTTAAGTTCCGTTAACTCATAAAAAACACGAGTCCCAGATTCCGAACTGATCTCCTTGGTTACTGTTTGAGTAAAGTGAACTTGTTTAGATAAACAGAGAACAGTGTTCAGGTGAGGCCTCCTCTTCTACTTTATAAAAACATCCATTCACAGGAGGATGACGGAAACAAAACAAACATTATAGACAGGAGGATGACGGAAACAAAACAAACATTATAGACAGGAGGATGACGGAACAAAACAAACATTATAGACAGGAGGATGACGGAAACAAAACAAACATTATAGACAGGAGGATGACGGAAACAAAACAAACATTATAGACAGGAGGATGACGGAAACAAACAAACATTATAGACCAGGAGGATGACGGAAACAAAACAAACATTATAGACAGGAGGATGACGGAAACAAAACAAACATTATAGACAGGAGGATGACGGAACAAAACAAACATTATAGACAGGAGGATGACGGAACAAAACAAACATTATAGACAGGAGGATGACGGAACAAAACAACCATTATAGACAGGAGGATGACGGAACAAAACAACCATATAGACAGGAGGATGACGGAACAAAACAACCATTATAGACAGGAGGATGACGGAAACAAAACAAACATTATAGACAGGAGGATGACGGAACAAAACAACCATTATAGACAGGAGGATGACGGAACAAAACAACCATTATAGACAGGAGGATGACGGAAACAAAACAAACATTATAGATCTCTAGAAGAAAATGTGGTGCATTAATGCATAGAGTTATTTCATCATCACAGCAATAAAATACTTTCTGTATATACAACGCTCTGCTGTCTGTCCTGTCTGTCTGTCTGTCTGTCTGTCTGTCTGCAGATGAAGACATGTCTATCAACATCCATGACAGAGAGCATCTGAACAGACGGATGCATATGGGATCAAATACACACAACACCAAACACACGTGTCCAGGACTGCTGTCCTCGTCTGTCTTTCTGTCTGAGAGATCAATGTGATCATGGACCAGGACAGGAAACAGGAAGTAGAGCTCCTGTAGAGGATTTGAAGGAGCACCGTCAATTCTCCCATCTCACTTCCTGTAAGGGTCAAGGTCAGCCAGGCGCTGGTTCCTGATTGGCTCACGTGAGGGCAGAGTGTCATAAATGTTTGTTTCCTGATTGGCTGGCTGGCTGGTGTGAGGAGTGTCAGAAATACTTTGGCTACAGATTTATGTGGCTTTAGTCCTAGCCCTGAAACTAAATAACACTGAGTTACAACCTCACTACCTCTCTCCCTCTCTCCCTCCCTCTATCTCTCCCCCTTCTCTCTCTCTCTCTCTCTCTCTCTCTCTCTCCCCCTCTCTCCGTCTCTCTCTCTCTCCCCTCCCTCCCTCTATCTCTCCCCCTTCTCTCTCTCTCTGTCTCTCTGTCTCCCTCTCTCCCTCTCTCTGTCTCTCTCTCTCTCTCTCTCCCCCCCTCTCTCCCTCTCCTCTTCTCTCTCTCCTCCCTCTCTCTCTCCCCTCCCTCTATCGCTCCCCCTTCTCTCTCTCTCTCTCTCTCTCCTCTCTCTCTCTCTCCCCTCTCGCCATCTCCTCTCTCTCTCTCTCGTCTCTCTCTCTCTCCGTCTCTCTCTCTCTCCCTCTCACTCTCCCCCCTCTCTCCCTCTCCTCTTCTCTCCTCCCTCCCTCTCGCTCTCCCCGTTCTCTCTCTCTCTCTCCATCCCAACCCGTCTCTGTCCAGATCAGGCCACACCCTCTGGATGGGTTTAGTCTTTCTGACGAATCCCTCTCCTACTACAGTACCAGGCTCTGTCTCTCATTGGGCAGTTTCTCCTGTTCATCGAGCTAAACCCCGCCCTGCTGTTAAAGTGCGAGGGACTTGTGGCTGGTTCATTTGCTCGATAGGCCAGCGGACATGCCACTCGTGTATCTGTGCTCCGGTTGGTCGAAGGTGAACTGTGGAGGGGCTTGTAGTCACTGTAGAGAGAGGAAGGTCTCGTGTCGGAGTTCAGGGACAGGGTGTGTGTGGGGGACGGAGTGTGTGTGTGTGAATGAGGTAGAGTATGTGTACGGATAAGAGTGTGTGCATGGGGCAGGCGGTGTGTGTGTGTGTGTGTCTGGGTGTGTGTTACTGCGTGGGGGAGAGTCTGTACGAGTGTGTGGTGATGTGGTCGGCGTTAGTGTTGGCGTGTGTGTAGGCGTGAGTGTGCGTACCGTGAGTGTGTCGGCGTCAGCCTGTGTTGGGAGTGTGTGCGTCGGCGACGTCATAGGAGGGGGTCCTGCGTCTCAGCAGCGGGTTGCAGTCTGCCTGCGGCTCCGAGGGGGCGCGGCCTGCTGGGTCACACGGGGGGTGGATGGAGATGCAGGGTGGCTCATCCTCTTCTTCCTGTGACCTCTAACCTCTGACCCCTGACCCCTGGGCCTCCTCTCTTCCCCGTCCACCTCCCCTAGCAGCGGGTCCTCCGGAGGGGACGGGCGAATCTCGATGGAGTGTCGTCGCTGGTCGTCAGGACAACGGGGTTTATCCAGGAAGCCTGGGTGTCTACGCTGAAGCCCTTCCTCGGGTCGTGAGCTTGTAGCCCCCCCCCAGGAGGCTGAGCGCACTCCCTCGGCTCCTCAGGGAGGGTGGGGAGTCGGGGGAGGCGTAGGGGGAGAGGGAGTGACAAAAACACGCCCACTTCCATGTCTGTCCCACCAATGGCGCGCTGAGCTGGTGA
>NW_022265318.1:0-15078 GCF_002021735.2 Oncorhynchus kisutch
CCACCCATACAACCACCTATACAACCACCACCTATACAACCACCTATACAACCACCACCTGTACAACCACCTATACAACCACCTATACCATCACCTATACAACCACCACCTATACAACCACCTATACAACCACCTATACCATCACCTATACAACCACCTATACAACCACCTATACAACCACCACCTATACAACCACCTATACAACCACCTATACAACCACCACCTGTACAACCACCTATACCACCACCTATACAACCACCTATACAACCACCTATACATCACCTATACCATCACCTATACAACCACCAATACAACCACCTATACAACCACCTATACAACCACCACCTATACAACCACCAATACAACCACCCCTATACAACCACCTATACAACCACCTATACACACCACCTATACCATCACCTATACAACCACCTATACAACCACCTATACAACCACCTATACAACCACCACCTATACAACCACCTATACAACCACCACCTATACAACCACCTATACAACCACCTATACAACCACCAATACAACCACCTATACAACCACCAATACAACCACCTATACAACCACCTATACAACCACCTATACAACCACCTATACAACCACCTATACAACCACCAATACAACCACCTACACAACCACCTATACCACCACCTATACAACCACCTATACAACCACCAACCACCTATACAACCACCTATACAACCACCTATACAACCACCACTATACAACCACCATACAACCACCACCAATACAACCACCTATACCACCACCTATACAACCACCTATACCACCACCTATACCCCACCTATACAACCACCTATACAACCACCTATACAACCACCACCTATACAACCACCTATACAACCACCTATACAACCACCTATACAACCACCTATACACCACCTATACAACCACCTATACAACCACCTATACAACCACCTATACAACCACCTATACAACCACCTATACAACCACCTATACAACCACCTATACAACCACCTATACAACCACCTATACAACCACCTATACCACCACCTATACCGCCACCTATACAACCACCTATACAACCACCTATACAATCACCTATACAACCACCTATACAACCACCTATACAACCACCACCTATACCATCACCTATACAACCACCTATACAACCACCTATACAAACCCCTATACTAACACCTATACAACCACCTATACAACCACCTATACAACCACCTATACAACCACCACCTATACAACCACCTATACAACCACCTATACAACCACCTATACAACCACCACCTATACAACCACCTATACAACCACCTATACCACCACCTATACAACCACCCATACAACCCCCTATACAACCACCACCTATACAACCACCTATACAACCACCTATACAACCACCACCTATACCATCACCTATACAACCACCTATACAACCACCTATACAAACACCTATACGAACACCTATACAACCACCTATACAACCACCTATACAACCACCTATACAACCACCACCTATACAACCACCTATACAACCACCTATACAACCACCTATACAACCACCTATACCACCACCTATACAACCACCCATACAACCCCCTATACAACAGCCACCTATACAACCACCTATACAACCACCTATACAACCACCACCTATACAACCACCTATACAACCACCTATACCACCACCACCTATACAACCACCTATACAACCACCTATACAACCACCTATACAACCACCACCTATACAACCACCAATACAACCACCTATACAACCACCTATACAACCACCACCTATACAACCACCAATACAACCACCACCTATACAACCACCTATACAACCACCTATACAACCACCTATACAACCACCTATACACCACCTATACAACCCACCTATACAACACCTATACAACCACCTAAACAACCACCTATACAACCACCTATACAACCACCTATACAACCACCTATACAACCACCTATACAACCACCTATACAACCACCTATACAACCACCTATACAACCACCTATACAACCACCTATACCACCACCTATACAACCACCTATACAACCACCTATACAACCACCTATACAACCACCTATACCACCACCTATACCACCACCTATACAACCACCTATACAACCACCTATACAACCACCTATACAACCACCTATACAACCACCTATACAACCACCTATACAACACCTATACAACCACCTATACAACCACCTATACAACCACCTATACAACCACCTATACAACCACCACCTATACAACCACCTATACAACCACCTATACAACCGCCACCTATACAACCACCTATACAACCACCTATACAACCACCTATACAACCACCCATACAACCCCCTATACAACCGCCACCTATACAACCACCTATACAACCACCTATACAACCACCACCTATACAACCACCTATACAACCACCTATACCACCACCACCTATACAACCACCTATACAACCACCTATACAACCACCTATACAACCACCACCTATACAACCACCAATACAACCACCTATACAACCACCACCTATACAACCACCAATACAACCACCACCTATACAACCACCTATACCACCACCTATACAACCACCTATACCACCACCTATACAACCACCTATACAACCACCAATACAACCACCTATACAACCACCTATACCACCACCTATACAACCACCTATACCACCACCTATACAACCACCTATACCACCACCTATACAACCACCTATACAACCACCTATACAACCACCTATACAACCACCTATACAACCACCTATACAAACACCTATACAACCACCTATACAACCACCTATACAAACACCTATACAACCACCTATACAACCACCTATACAACACCTATACTAACACCTATACAACCACCTATACAACCACCTATACAACCACCTATACCACCACCTATACCACCACCTATACAACCACCCATACAACCACCTATACAACCGCCACCTATACAACCGCCACCTATACAACCACCTATACAACCACCACCTATACAACCACCTATACAACCACCTATACAACCACCTATACAACCACCTATACAACCACCTATACAACCACCTATACAACCACCTATACAACCACCTATACAACCACCTATACCACCACCACCTATACAACCACCTATACAACCACCTATACAACCACCTATACAACCACCACCTATACAACCACCAATACAACCACCTATACAACCACCACCTATACAACCACCTATACCATCACCTATACAACCACCTATACAACCACCTATACAACCACCTATACCACCACCTATACCATCACCTATACAACCACCTATACAACCACCCATACAACCACCTATACAACCACCACCTATACAATCACCTATACAACCACCTATACAACCACCTATACCACCACCACCTATACAACCACCTATACAACCACCTATACAACCACCTATACAAACACCACCTATACAACCACCAATACAACCACCTATACAACCACCTATACAACCACCTATACAACCACCTATACCATCACATATACCATCACCTATACAACACCTATACAACCACCCATACAACCACCTATACAACCACCACCTATACAACCACCTATACACCACCATCAACCACCTATACAACCACCTATACCACCACCTATACAACCACCTATACCACCCACCTATACAACCACCTATACAACCACCTATACAACCACCTATACAACCACCTATACAACCACCTATACAACCACCGCCTATACCATCACCTATACAACCACCTATACAACCACCTATACAAACACCTATACTAACACCTATACAACCACCTATACAACCACCTATACAACCACCTATACAACCACCTATACCACCACCTATACAACCACCCATACAACCACCTATACAACCGCCACCTATACAACCGCCACCTATACAACCACCTATACAACCACCACCTATACAACCACCTATACCACCACCACCTATACAACCACCTATATCAACCACCCTATACAACCACCTATACAACCACCACCTATACAACCACCATACAACCACCACCTATACAACCGCCACCTATACACCACCTATACAACCACCTATACAACCACCTACACAACCACCTATACCAACCACCACCTATACAACCACCTATACAACCACCTATACAACCACCTATACAACCACCACCTATACAACCACCAATACAACCACCTATACAACCACCACCTATACAACCACCTATACCATCACCTATAACAACCACCTATACAACCACCTATACAACCACCTATACCACCACCTATACCACCACCTATACCACCACCTATACCACACCACCTATACAACCACCTATACAACCAGCTATACAAACACCTATACACCCACCTTACAACCACCTATACAACCACCACCTATATAACAACACCTATACAACCACCTATACAACCACCTATAACAACCACCTATACAACCACCTATACAAACCACCTATACAACCACCTATACAACCACCTATACAACACCTATACAACCACCTATACAATACCCTATACTAAACCACCTATACAACCACCTATACACCACCACCTATACAACCACCTATACAACCACCTATTCAACCACCACCCTATACCACCACCACCCTATACCACCACCACCTATACAACCACCTATACAAACCACCTAATACAACCACCTATACAACCACCTACCACAACCACCACCTATACAACCACCAATACAACCACCTATACAAACCACCTATACAACCACCACCTATACAACCACCAATACTACAACCACCTATACAACCACCTATACCATCACCTATACCATCACCTATACAACCACCTATACCACCACCTATACAACCACCCATACAACCACCTATACAACCGCCACCTATACAACCGCCACCTATACAACCACCTATACAACCACCACCTATACAACCACCTATACAACCACCTATACCACCACCACCTATACAACCACCTATACAACCACCTATACAACCACCTATACAACCACCTATACAACCACCACCTATACAACCACCAATACAACCACCACCTATACAACCGCCACCTATACAACCACATATACAACCACCTATACAACCACCTATACAACCACCTATACCACCACCACCTATACAACCACCTATACAACCACCTATACAACCACCTATACAACCACCACCTATACAACCACCAATACAACCACCTATACAACCACCACCTATACAACCACCTATACCATCACCTATACAACCACCTATACAACCACCTATACAACCACCTATACCACCACCTATACCACCACCTATACCACCACCTATACCACCACCTATACAACCACCTATACAACCACCTATACAATCACCTATACAACCACCTATACAACCACCTATACAACCAGCTATACAAACACCTATACAACCACCTATACAACCACCACCTATACCATCACCTATACAACCACCTATACAACCACCTATACAACCACCTATACAACCACCTATACAAACACCTATACAACCACCACCTATACAACCACCTATACAACCACCTATACAACCACCTATTCAACCACCACCTATACCACCACCACCTATACCACCACCACCTATACAACCACCTATACAACCACCTATACAACCACCTATACAACCACCTATACAACCACCACCTATACAACCACCAATACAACCACCTATACAACCACCTATACAACCACCACCTATACAACCACCAATACAACCACCACCTATACAACCACCTATACCATCACCTATACCATCACCTATACAACCACCTATACAACCACCCATACAACCACCTATACAACCACCACCTATACAACCACCTATACAACCACCTATACAACCACCAATACAACCACCTATACAACCACCTATACAACCACCTATACAACCACCACCTATACAACCACCTATACAACCACCCATACAACCACCAATACAACCACCACCTATACAACCACCTATACCACCACCTATACAACCACCTATACAACCACCTATACCATCACCTATACCATCACCTATACAACCACCAATACAACCACCTATACAACCACCTATACAACCACCTATACAACCACCACCTATACAACCGCCAATACAACCACCACCTATACAACCACCTATACAACCACCTATACCATCACCTATACCATCACCTATACAACCACCTATACAACCACCTATACAACCACCTATACAACCACCTATACAACCACCTATACAACCACCACCTATACAACCACCTATACAACCACCTATACAACCACCTATACAACCACCTATACACCCACCAATACAACCACCTATACAACCACCAATACAACCACCTATTCAACCACCTATACAACCACCTATACAACCACCTATACAACCACCTATACAACCACCTATACAACCACCTATACAACCACCTATACAACCACCTATAACAACCACCAATACAACCACCTACACAACCACCTATACCACCACCTATACAACCACCAATACAACCACCACCTATACAACCACCTATACAACCACCTATACCATCACCTATACCATCACCTATACAACCACCTATACAACCACCTATACAACCACCTATACAACCACCTATACAACCACCTATACAACCACCACCTATACAACCACCTATACAACCACCTATACAACCACCTATACAACCACCTATACAACCACCAATACAACCACCTATACAACCACCAATACAACCACCTATTCAACCACCTATACAACCACCTATACAACCACCTATACAACCACCTATACAACCACCACCTATACAACCACCTATACCACCACCTATACAACCACCTATACAACCACCTATACCATCACCTATACCATCACCTATACAACCACCTATACAACCACCTATACAACCACCTATACAACCCACCTATACAACCACCTATACAACCACCTATACAACCACCAATACAACCACCTATACCACCACCTATACAACCACCTATACAACCACCTATACATCCACCACCTATACAACCACCACCTATACCACCACCTATACAACCACCTATACAACCACCTATACAACCACCTATACAACCACCTATACCATCACCTATATAACCACCTATACAACCACCTATACAAACATTGACAAAGACATGAGGGGAAACAGAGGGTAAAATACACAACAGGTAATGAATGGGATTGAAACCAGGTGTGTGGGAAGACAAGACAAAACCAATGGAAAATTAAAAATGGATCATTGATGGCTAGAAGACCGGTGACGCCGAGCACCGAGCACCGCCCGAACAAGGAGAGGCATCGACTTCGGCAGAAGACAAACCAAGATTCCTTACTTCTCCTTAGATATATTCTGAAGATGTGTCCAGAGGGAATTACATGTCTTTAGTATGTTACTGATACAGGTCTTTAGTATGTTACTGATACAGGTCTTTAGTATGTTACTGATACATGTCTTTAGTATGTTACAGATACATGTCTTTAGTATGTTACTGATACATGTCTTTAGTATGTTACTGATACATGTCTTTAGTATGTTACTGATACATGTCTTTAGTATGTTACTGATACATGTCTGTAGTATGTTACAGATACATGTCTTTACTACTGATTTCTATAGAGCATGGAACCACCCAGAGAACAGCTTGCTATCACAGTGGCCAACATGGAAGTTTCCGGGTGAAGTATGCAGAAACCCCTCTCCCACACACAGACATACACACACTATCGGAGTGATACCAGTGACCCTGGCGTTTTATAATGCGGATTAGTGTTCATTTAAACATCCGCTGTAGAAAGGGCTCTGTGCCGTGAGTGAGAGTGAGAGTGAGAGTGAGAGAGTGAGAGAGTGAGAGAGTGAGAGAGAGAGAGAGTGAGAGAGAGAGAGAGAGAGAGAGAGAGAGAGAGCGACAGAGAGAGCGACAGAGAGAGCGACAGAGAGAGAGAGAGAGAGAGAGAGAGAGAGAGAGAGAGGGAGAGAGGGAGAGAGAGAGAGAGAGAGAGAGAGAGAGAGAGAGAGAGAGAGAGAGGTGAGAGAGAGAGAAGAGAGAGAGTGAGAGAGAGACAGAGAGAGAGGTGCATTCAACGAAAGCAGAGAGAAAACTTTAAATTAGCAGCTGTTCCTGATTTGCATGGTGGTAAATTTATGTTCCTGGACAAGAAAAAAAGGAGGGAAAGGAGGGAGAGAAGTGCCTTCAACGAAAGCAACATGGCCGTTTCAGAGAACCAGAGAAGGAGACAAAGCTTCCTTTTTAAACCATACAATGTTGACTATCGCATTTCTACCCAATCACAGCACAGGCTTCCAACATCTTTTTTTTCTTCTTCAGGGGAGCCCTTTTAGTTGTTGTATTTTTTTGGGGGGGGGGGGGGGGGCAAGCCACCATTGTAAACAGGGGCTTTTTTTAAAAGTGTTTCAGAGTAGGAATGCTGAAGTAGTTTAGACTTTAAGATCAGAATGCATACGAATATGAGGACAGTGGGGGACCTGATCCTAGATCATAATGAATCAGATTACATAGATGTGGGGGGGACCTGATCCTAGATCAGAATTAATCAGATTACATAGATGGGGGGGGACCTGATCCTAGATCATAATGAATCAGATTACATAGATGGGGGGGGACCTGATCCTAGATCATAATGAATTAGATTACATAGAGGGGGGGGGACCTGATCCTAGATCATAATGAATCAGATTACATAGATGTGGGGGGGAGACCTGATCCTAGATCATAATGAATCAGTTAACATAGATGGGGGGGACCTGATCCTAGATCATAATGAATAAGTTAACATAGATGTGGGGGGACCTGATCCTAGATCATAATGAATCAGATAACATAGATGTGGGGGGGGAGACCTGATCCTAGATCATAATGAATCAGATAACATAGATGTGGGGGGGAGACCTGATCCTAGATCATAATGAATCAGATAACATAGATGTGGGGGGGAGACCTGATCCTAGATCATAATGAATCAGATAACATAGATGTGGGGGGGACCTGATCCTAGATCATAATGAATCAGATAACATAGATGTGGGGGGGAGACCTGATCCTAGATCATAATGAATCAGATAACATAGATGTGGGGGGGGACCTGATCCTAGATCATAATGAATCAGATAACATAGATGTGGGGGGGAGACCTGATCCTAGATCATAATGAATCAGATAACATAGATGTGGGGGGGAGACCTGATCCTAGATCATAATGAATCAGATTACATAGAGGGGGGACCTGATCCTAGATCATAATGAATCAGATTACATAGATGTGGGGGGGAGACCTGATCCTAGATCATAATGAATCAGATTACATAGAGGGGGGACCTGATCCTAGATCATAATGAATCAGATAACATCGAGGGGGGGGGGGTGCTGATCCTAGATCATAATGAATCAGATAACATAGATGTGGGGGGGAGACCTGATCCTAGATCATAATGAATCAGATTACATAGATGTGTGGGGGGGGGACCTGATCCTAGATCATAATGAATCAGATAACATAGATGTGGGGGGGTGGAGACCTGATCCTAGATCATAATGAATCAGATTACACAGAGGGGGGACCTGATCCTAGATCATAATGAATCAGATAACATAGATGTGGGGGGGAGACCTGATCCTAGATCATAATGAATCAGATTACATAGATGGGGGCTGGAGACCTGATCCTAGATCATAATGAATCAGATAACATAGATGTGGGGGGGGGACCTGATCCTAGATCATAATGAATCAGATAACATATATGTGGGGGGGAGACCTGATCCTAGATCATAATGAATCAGATAACATAGATGTGGGGGGGGGACCTGATCCTAGATCATAATGAATCAGATAACATAGATGTGGGGGGAGACCTGATCCTAGATCATAATGAATCAGATAACATAGATGTGGGGGGGAGACCTGATCCTAGATCATAATGAATCAGATAACATAGATGTGGGGGGGGAGACCTGATCCTAGATCATAATGAATCAGATAACATAGATGTGGGGGGGAGACCTGATCCTAGATCATAATGAATCAGATTACACAGAGGGGGGACCTGATCCTAGATCATAATGAATCAGATAACATAGATGTGGGGGGGGGGGGGGGTGCTGATCCTAGATCATAATGAATCAGATAACATAGATGTGGGGTGGAGACCTGATCCTAGATCATAATGAATCAGATTACACAGAGGGGGGACCTGATCCTAGATCATAATGAATCAGATAACATAGATGTGGGGGGGAGACCTGATCCTAGATCATAATGAATCAGATTACATAGATGTGTGGGGGGGGGGGACCTGATCCTAGATCATAATGAATCAGATAACATAGATGTGGGGGGGGGGGGGGTGGAGACCTGATCCTAGATCATAATGAATCAGATTACACAGAGGGGGGACCTGATCCTAGGTCATAATGAATCAGATAACATAGATGTGGGGGGGGGGGTGCTGATCCTAGATCATAATGAACCAGATTACACAGAGGGGGGACCTGATCCTAGATCATAATGAATCAGATAACATAGATGTGGGGGGGGAGACCTGATCCTAGATCATAATGAATCAGATAACATAGATGTGGGGGGGAGACCTGATCCTAGATCATAATGAATCAGATAACATAGATGTGGGGGGGGGACCTGATCCTAGATCATAATGAATCAGATAACATAGATGTGGGGGGGGAGACCTGATCCTAGATCATAATGAATCAGATAACATAGATGTGGGGGGGGACCTGATCCTAGATCATAATGAATCAGATAACATAGATGTGGGGGGGAGACCTGATCCTAGATCATAATGAATCAGATAACATAGATGTGGGGGGGAGACCTGATCCTAGATCATAATGAATCAGATAACATAGATGTGGGGGGGAGACCTGATCCTAGATCATAATGAATCAGATAACATAGATGTGGGGGGGAGACCTGATCCTAGATCACAATGAATCAGATAACATAGATGTGGGGGGGAGACCTGATCCTAGATCATAATGAATCAGATTACATAGAGGGGGGACCTGATCCTAGATCATAATGAATCAGATAACATCGAGGGGGGGGGGGGTGCTGATCCTAGATCATAATGAATCAGATAACATAGATGTGGGGGGGAGGACCTGATCCTAGATCATAATGAATCAGATAACATAGATGTGGGGGGGTGGAGACCTGATCCTAGATCATAATGAATCAGATTACACAGAGGGGGGACCTGATCCTAGATCATAATGAATCAGATAACATAGATGTGGGGGGGAGACCTGATCCTAGATCATAATGAATCAGATTACATAGATGGGGGCTGGAGACCTGATCCTAGATCATAATGAATCAGATTACATAGATGTGGGGGGGACCTGATCCTAGATCATAATGAATCAGATTACATAGATGTGGGGGGGAGATCTGATCCTAGATCATAATGAATCAGATTACATAGATGGGGGCTGGAGACCTGATCCTAGATCATAATGAATCAGATTACATAGATGGGGGGGGGACCTGATCCTAGATCTGCACTCCTATCCCTGAGATGCTTTATGATTCCAAGCCCAGAAGCTGGTGGTGTGACTGTACAGCTTTAGGCTTTTTGAGGGGAGTCCAGTCCAGTCTATCCACCCCTCTATACCAGCGAATGGAGCAGTCTCCCCTGCTTGCCCAACAGCAAGGCTGGATCATACCAAATGGAGAGTTTGCTTTAGACAGGGGGAGTAGACAATGAACTCTAATGTGACTGTAAACTAAGCTGTTATAAAGGCAACCTTATTTGGACATCATGGTAAAGCCACCTGAAATTAAAGTGTGGATGTTCTCAAAAGCAGAGACTTCTGGGTAACAACGAAATTAAATGTTTTGAGCGGAACCCAGTACAGAAATAAATAAATAAAACCAATAATAGCAATAAATAAATAAACCATTAGCAATAATTGCTATTCTTAAATACCAGCAGCACATCACAATGAAACAAGCTGAAACCACTTAAGAGTTGTTCGTAGACCTTGGCTCTGAAGGACAGTGTCAGGGTTACGATGAGGAGATCGAGGACAGTGGGCCCCTTGTGGGTGAGACTTCCTTGATGTTATTTGACCCCCTGTCGTTCTCTTCGCCGCGCGCCCCCCCCCCCCCCCCCCCCCCCCATTGGAACAGAGGCCATAGGTCAGGGGTTGTTCTGCCCGGGTGGTTTCCTAAATACCTCCGTCTGTAGGAACATATCCGCTGAGCCAAAATCAGCGTCATCCCGAAAGAGGATAGAAACCATGTTCCCTCTAAGTTGCACATGACTCCAGCTCCTGGAACAGTCTCACACAGAACAATTGAGGGACAGAAAAGCATGAGATTGAACTTCACTTAAAATGTCTTTCCCGAGGCTTTAAAAACAGATCAAATTCTGGAAAAATGGGGATTTCAATAAATCAACACAATAACAGGCCTCTTCCAAAAGACTGAAAACACCGGTGTGATTCGATGTCTAGGATTGGAAGTGATCAGGTCAGGAATGCCTGACCTGTAAAGCTCTGTTAGACAGCCAGGGTAGTCTTTAGAAACAGACTGCTGCATGGTTGCTCCCCTGACCCCTCTGTGCACACACACACACACTAACTATACCCACCACAACTCTGTTAAGACAACACAGGCAAACGACAGGAGGGGAGATTGATGGATCTGTCGGTAGTGATAACGAACCACCTTTACTTTACCTGACTGGGATGAACCTTTACCTGTTTACCTGACCAACGTCCTGATACCAGGACTTCTATCCTGTCTGGACCCCCCCCCCCCCCCCGACCCCCATACTGCATGTCTGTCTGCCCCGCGCAAACCAGGTCCCCCCCCCCGACCCCCATACTGCATGTCTGTCTGCCCCGCGCAAACCAGGTCCCCCCCCCCCCCCCCCGACCCCCATACTGCATGTCTGTCTGCCCCGCGCAAACCAGCCCCCCCCCCCCCCCCCCCCCCCCCGACCCCCATACTGCATGTCTGCCTGCCCGCGCAAACCAGGTGCTTTGTGTCTCTGTGTTTGTGGACAAACAGACTAACAGGGACCAAGTGTAGCGGTAGGAGGGGTGGAGGAGTCAGACGGACTCTCAGGCCAGGTCACCGGGGTCCTGGGAACGGGAGGGAGGGAGGGAGGGACCATCACCTGGTTCCCTCCTGCATGGTCCTCTGACTGGGGGGCTGGGAGAACCCACACACAGACTTATAGCATGGAGACTAGTATGTTATCAGATAAAAAGAGGAGAGGCGAGGAGGAGAGGGAGGGAGGGAGGGAGGGAGGGAGGGAGGGAGGGAGGGAGGGAGGGAGGGAGGGAGGGAGGGAGGGAGGGAGGGAGGGAGGGAGGGAGGGAGGGAGGGAGGGAGGGAGGGAGGGAGGGTGATTGAGTTATTCCGTGGCTTATCTTGTTCCGATGCTAACAGCTTTATAGCATCAGATGCAGCTGGGTGGTGAATGTTGAAGGGTTTCAGATATCACAGCTCTCTCTCTCCCTCCTCTCCTCTCTCTCTCTCTCTCTCTCCTCTCTCCTCTCTCCTCTCTCTCTCTCTCTCCTCTCTCTCTCTGCTCTCTGTCTCTCTCTCTCTCTCTCTCTCCTCTCTCCTCTCTCTCTCTATCTCTCTCTCTCTCTCTCTCTCTCTCTCTCTCTCTCTCCTCCTCTCTCTCTCTCGCTCTCCTCTCCTTCTCCTCTCTCCTCTCTCTCTCTCTCCTCTCTCTCTCTCGCTCTCTCTCTCTCCTCTCTCCCTCTCTCTCTTTCTCTCTCTCTCTGCTCTCTCTCCTCTCTCTCTCTCTCCTGTCTCTCTCTCCCTCTCTCCCTCTCTCTCTCTCTCTCCTCTCTCTCTCTCTCTGTCTCTCTCTCTCTCCCTCTCTCCTCTCTCTCTCTCTCTCTCTCCTCTCTCTCTCTCTCCCTCTCTCAGTACAGAAACATCTTTAAAAGCTTGTAGTCCCCTAGTCCCTTTATTAACACCACTCTTTACATCTCAGGGGGTTTAGTGGAATGCCTGCACTACTACTGTACTTACCATGACTATTCCACGTCAACGTCACAACTAGACCTACTGCAAAAAAAAACACACACAATTAAAACCACTACAAATAATTTTGCTTTCGCAAAAGGAAAGAGCTACGAATTCTCTCCTCACACAATGCAATGCCTCTCCAGGAATTAAAACATTTAAAAAAGTTAAACTTTATAGTTTTATTGAATGAAGTTAAATCCTGAATCTAGAATAGCCTGATGTTGTGCCGTTAAAACGTAAATCCCAAATGCCTGAGAGATTCAGAAGTTTTCAGAAGTAATCGATCTTGTTTTAACAGTTTCTTTTTCTGCAGTGGCTATTGATTGTATTCCTTTCATGTGCTTGTTCTCCTGACGCCGCTCTGTCTGGAGGAGGCGGAGTCTGGGGATGGCAGGGGCGGGGTCTGGGGGAGGCAGGGGGCGGGGTCTGGGGAGGCAGGGTGCGGGGTTTTGGGGAGGAAAAAAAACTGCCAAATTCCTTTCTGCTGCCTCCACCTTCTTTGGGGGTCTGAGGCAGTTTTTTTTTTCTGAATGAACCGAAATACCAATGACAAAATGAATCACTCTCTTTCACAGAACAAACCCAGGGATCTCCCCCTAAACGAAGAGGCAGGATCTCCCCCTAAATGAAGGGCAGGATCTCCCCTAAAACGAAGAGGCAGGATCTCCCCCTAAACGAAGAGGCAGGATCTCCCCCTAAACGAAGAGGCAGGATCTCCCCCTAAACGAAGAGGCAGGATCTCCCCCTAAACGAAGAGGCAGGATCTCCCCCTAAACGAAGAGGCAGGATCTCCCCCTAAATGAAGAGGCAGGATCTCCCCCTAAAACGAAGAGGCAGGATCTCCCCTAAAATGAAGTCATAGAGGCAGGATCTCCCCCTAAACGAAGAGGCAGGATCTCCCCCTAAACGAAGACGTAGGATCTCCCCCTAAACGAAGAGGCAGGATCTCCCCCTAAACGAAGAGGCAGGAATCT
>NW_022265319.1:0-15082 GCF_002021735.2 Oncorhynchus kisutch
CGGATCAATGGTTGGGTGCCTATATTAAGCTTATGGCTCAAATTATTTTGTTAATGTCAAGGGATGTCTCATCATTATTTTTCACCTTTATTCTCATCAGTGTTCAGCTTGATCAATATTTGGCTATTCTTGCCTGTTGTAAAATGATCAAATACATGTCTGATTCAATACAATTCTGAACATCAGAGGTACCAATAAATTGTCCAGTCCACTTATTGTGCTCTGTTTTCATGTACATTCCCCTGTTGGCTAAGATTTGAATTTGACTAATTCTTGTGTATTTAGTAATTAGTTCCAAAACAATAGAAATGTAGTGGTTGTACCGCTGCTGTTTGGCTGATGTCCAACAGTCCATGACCAGCTCTGTGACCATGAGAGCATTTGCCGACAGAAAATGGGTTTTGGCCCACTTTTTAGGCTCTGAATGACATGTCTATTGTTTACCTTGTCATCAATGACATGTGGTCCGTTGTTTACCTTGTCATCAATGACATGTGGCCCGTTGTTTACCTGGTAACCTGGCAACCACAAGGGCGTTTCAATGAGCTGTAGGTCAAGGTGAGCTCATGAATATAAGCACCCCGCCCACTGAGTGTAATAATTTATGACATTATTATATTGCTTTTCTTAGAATCTCAAAGCTCCTCAAGAGCAAAATAAATATGATATAGTTCATTAACAATAGAGATGAGAGAAATGGTTTCTTCAATTCTGACCATTGTAATAGTGTGAAATATATATGGATGCTGTTTTGGTCTTTCAAAGGCTATTTTTACTTGGGAAATAGGATGCCTGTGCCCGACAGAGACAAAGTTATCATTATCCGTCAGGTGATTGGTTGAGCCCTTGTCAAAACACAAAACAATGGCAAACTATTTCTCACCCCTCAGATTTAAAAACGGGACTTTGTGGCTGTGGTAACTAGTGACAACCCTAAAAGCAGTAGTAACCACCAATTTCAATCACAGTTATTAATTTTTTTAAATAAAAAAAACATATCTAATATTCCACCACCCTTATAACATTGTCACCAAAAATAGCTTATTAACTAGCAATAGGACACCTCAGCCATTTTCTTATAAAACTAGCAATGCTAGCTAGCTTACTACCATTAGGTAGACTGCGTCTAGACTCGGTAGCTCATAAGCACATACTACACATCGCATAGGCTTCAAGAGGGTTAGATATGATTATATTGTGGGCAAGAACAACTGGCTACGAGTTTGTTTTCAACCAAAATACAGTATGTTCAACTCATAACTAATTTAACCCATTGACCAACGCATTTAGAAGGATAACTAAATGCAACTGTAGCTAGCTAGCATGCTGGCTAACATTGGCAAACATTTGTACTTTTTATTTTATTTTATTTATTTATTTAACCAGGTAGGCTAGTTGAGAACACCTTTATTTAACCAGGTAGGCTAGTTGAGAACACCTTTATTTAACCAGGTATGCTAGTTGAGAACACCTTTATTTAACCAGGTAGGCTAGTTGAGAACACCTTTATTTAACCAGGTAGGCTAGTTGAGAACACCTTTATTTAACCAGGTAGGCTAGTTGAGAACACCTTTATTTAACCAGGTAGGCTAGTTGAGAACACCTTTATTTAACCAGGTAGGCTAGTTGAGAACACCTTTATTTAACCAGGTAGGCTAGTTGAGAACACCTTTATTTAACCAGGTAGGCTAGTTGAGAACACCTTTATTTAACCAGGTAGGCTAGTTGAGAACAAGTTCTCATTTACAACTGGGACCTGGCCAAGATAAAGCAAAGCAGTGAGACACAGACAACAACACAGAGTTACACATAAACAAACCCACACACAACAGAAAGATCTGTATAAAGTCTATATACAGTGTGAATGGCAAGGCAATAAATAGGCCATAGTAGCGAAGTAATTACAATTTAGCAGATTAACACTGGAGTGATAGAGGAGCAGATGATGATGTGTAAGTAGAGATACTGGGGTGCAAAAGAGCAAGAGGGTAAGTAATAAAATGGGGATGAGGTAGTTGGGTGGGCTATTTACAGATGGGCTGTGTACAGATCCTTAATGTGAGTCTGGAAGGAGAGTTTACAGTCTAACCAGACATCCAGGTATTTGAAGTTATCCACGTATTCTAGGTCAGAACCGGCCAGAGTAGTGATGCTGGACGGGCGGACAGGTGCGGGCAGTGATCGGTTGAAGAGCATGCACTTAGTTTTACTTGTATTTAAAAGCAGTTGGAGGCCACAGAAGGAGAGTTGTATGGCATTGAAGCTCGTCTGGAGGTTAGTTAACACAGTGTCCAAAGAAGGGCCAGAGGTATACAGAATGGTGTCGTCTGTGTAGAGGTGGATCAGAGAATCACCAGCAGCAAGAGCAACATCATTGATATATACAGAGAAAAGAGTCGGCACGAGAATAGAACCCTGTTGCACCCCCATAGAGACTGCAAGAGGTCAGGACAACAGGCCCTCCAATTTGACACACTGAACTCTATCTGAGAAGTAGTTGGTGAACCAGGCGAGGCAGTTATTTGAGAAACCAAGGCTGTTGAGTCTGCTGATAAGATTGTTGTGATTGACAGAGTCGAAAGCCTTGGCCAGGTCGATGAAGACGGCTGCACAGTCTTTTATCGATGGCGGTTATGATGTCGTTTAGCGTGGCTGAGGTGCACCAATGACCAGCTCTGAAACCAGATTGCATAGTGGAGAAGGTACGGTGGGATTCAAAATGGTCAGTGATCTGTTTGTTAACTTGGCTTTCAAAGACCTTAGAAAGGCAGGGTAGGATAGATATAGGGGGAGGGGGGGGTGCAGGGCTGTGGGGGGTGCAGGGCTGTTGACCGGGGTAGGGGCTGTTGACCAGGGTGCAGGGCTGTGGGGGGTGCAGGGCTGTTGACCGGGGTAGGGGCTGTTGACCAGGGTACAGGGCTGTGGGGGGTGCAGGGCTGTTGACCGGGGTAGGGGCTGTTGACCAGGGTGCAGGGCTGTGGGGGGTGCAGGGCTGTGACCGGGGTAGGGGCTGTTGACCAGGGTGCAGGGCTGTGGGGGGTGCAGGGCTGTTGACCGGGGTAGGGGCTGTTGACCAGGGTGCAGGGCTGTGGGGGGTGCAGGGCTGTTGACCGGGGTAGGAGCTGTGGGGGGTGCAGGGCTGTGGGGGGGTGCAGGAGCTGTGGGGGGTGCAGGGCTGTGGGGGGTGCAGGGCTGTTGACCAGGGTAGGGGATGTTGACCAGGGTGCAGGGCTGTGGGGCTGCAGGGCTGTGGGGGGTGCAGGGCTGTTGACCGGGGTAGGGGGGGTTGTAGGGGTAGCCAAGTGGAAAGCATGGCCAGCCGTATAAAAATGCTTCTTGAAATGATCGTTTATCGTTTATCGTAGATTTATCGGTGGAGACAGTGTTTCCTAGCCTCAGAGCAGTGGGCAGCTGGCAGGAGGTACTCTTATTCTCCATGGACTTTACAGTGTCCCAGAACTTTTGGAATTAGAGCTACAAGTTGCATATTGCGGGGGCTATTCGATGCTAATGCAGAACGCCACAGGTTGTTTATGTGCTGGTCAAGGGCAGTTGGGTCTGGAGTGAACCAAGGGCTATATCTGTTCTTAGTTAAACATATTTGAACGGGGCTTATTTAAGATGGTGAGGAAAGCACTTTTTAAAGAGCAACCAGGCATCGTCGACTGACGGGATGAGGTCCTTCCAGGACACCCGGGCCAGGTCGATTAGAAAGGCCTGCTCGCTGAAGTGTTTTAGGGAGCGTTTGACAGTGATGAGGGGTGGCCGTTTGACCGCGGACCCATTACAGACGCGGTGTCTCTAGAGACAATACCTCTCTCATCGTCACTCAATGCCTAGGTTTACCTCCACTGTACTCACATCGTACCATATCCTTGTCTGTACATTATGCCTTGAATCTATTGATAGGTCTCTGGTCAACAGTAGTGGGTCTATTCCCCCCCAGTCCTATAGTAGTGGGTCTATTCCCTCCCAGTCCTATAGTAGTGGGTCTATTCCCCCCCAGTCCTATAGTAGTGGGTCTATTCCCTCCCAGTCCTATAGTAGTGGGTCTATTCCCTCCCAGTCCTATAGTAGTGGGTCTATTCCCTCCCAGTCCTATAGTAGTGGGTCTATTCCCCCCCAGTCCTATAGTAGTGGGTCTATTCCCTCCCAGTCCTATAGTAGTGGGTCTATTCCCTCCCAGTCCTATAGTAGTGGGTCTATTCCCTCCCAGTCCTATAGTAGTGGGTCTATTCCCTCCCAGTCCTATAGTAGTGGGTCTATTCCTATAGTAGTGGGTCTATTCCATCCCAGTCATTTCACATGTTGGTCATTTAGCAGACACTCTTATACAGAGCAACATACAGTCATTACATTCAACTACTGTAGGATAGACAACCACATATCACAGTCATTCAATTCAACTACGGTAGGACAGACAACCACATATGACAGGCATTACAAGACCCTAGAACAAGGGGGGAGGGGGGGTGCGCAAATCCGGCCCGCAAGATATTAAAAAATCAAAAATAAATGTAAATATTATTATTTTTATTTTGTTTTACCCCAATTGGTAGTTACAGTCTTGTCTCATCGCTGCAACTCCCGAAACACGACCCAGCCAAGCCAAGCTGCTGGGCCAATCGTGCGCCGCCTCATGAGTCTCCCAGTCACGGCCAGCTGTGACACAGTCTGGGCTTGAACCCGGGTCTGTAGTGATGCCTCAAGCATCTGCGATGCAGTGCCTTAGAAAGCTGCCCCACTCGGGAGGCCCCCAACAAATTGATTTTAAAACAATTGGTCCCCCCCCCCCCAAAAAAAAAATGCGGCCCTCCGATGAATTTCAAAATCCCGATGTGGCTCTCGAACCAAAAGATTTACCCACCCCTGCCCTAGAATATACTCTGTTTTGCTCCCATAGCAACAGTGTCTCTGAAAACCGTGGAGACTACGGCCGTATGTACACCAGGTTCCCATTAAATCAGAACCAGCTGTGATCTCTCTTCTGTTGCACGGCCCTCAAGCCTTTCCTGTCCCTTCCCAAAACACGATTGGTTGGTTTTTTAACACCGTGATGTCCTACATTTATTGTGTGTCAAACAATTTATCTTTTAGTGCCCCAAAGGCTTTGACTAGTTCAAGTTGCTTTTAAATTCATCTGTTATCTAGTAGTAATGTAGGCCATCTTATTATTAGAAACCAGTAATACTTTCCAAAAATTGAGAAATACCACACTGCAGGATCGGGATTCAAATCCAATGCAAATAAACCACCTGAGAACTGGGATTAGGTGAGCCGACATCTGTGTACTAACTAACGTGATTTCCACAAATGTTCAGGGAAAATGGTGTGTTTTGCTTCCCTGCAGGCTGTTCAAATCTGCCCAAAGTCAATACAGATGGACCTCTGTGTTGCAGAGGGTTTTGAAAGTGGAAGTAGCTAGTAAAGTTTGTATCTGTGTATTGTGGAGTGTGTTGGTAAGAAACTGACAGTACCGTAGTTTACCTGTGTATTGTGTTGGTAGGAAACTGACAGTACGGTAGTTTACCTGTGTATTATGTTGGTAGGAAACTGACAGTACCGTAGTTTACCTGTGTATTGTGTTGGTAGGAAACTGACAGTACCGTAGTTTACCTGTGTATTGTGTTGGTAGGAAACTGACAGTACCGTAGTTTACCTGTGTATTATGTTGGTAGGAAACTGACAGTACCGTAGTTTACCTGTGTATTATGTTGGTAGGAAACTGACAGTACCGTAGTTTACCTGTGTATTGTGTTGGTAGGAAACTGACAGTACCGTAGTTTACCTGTGTATTATGTTGGTAGGAAACTGACAGTACCGTAGTTTACCTGTGTATTGTGTTGGTAGGAAACTGACAGTACCGTAGTTTATCTGTGTATTGTGGAGTGTGTTGGTAGTAAACTGACAGTACGGTAGTTTACCTGTGTATTGTGTTGGTAGGAAACTGACAGTACGGTAGTTTATCTGTGTATTGTGTTGGTAGGAAACTGACAGTACGGTAGTTTACCTGTGTATTGTGTTGGTAGGAAACTGACAGTACGGTAGTTTACCTGTGTATTGTGTTGGTAGGAAACTGACAGTACGTTAGTTTACCTGTGCATTGTGGGGCTTGTAAGGTGAGTTACTCTCCAGGTCAGCTAGGATAGAGGTCAGAGAGTCAATCTCAGCGTCCAGACTGGACCGCCTCTCTTCCAGGGTCTTCTCTGGTCCATGCATCTAGAGATAGGACATCTTGGCGTTAGAATGGTAGTCACACACACACACACACACACAGATCTCTCACAGGTCTAGCATCTGGACACACACACACACAGATCTCTCACAGGTCTAGCATCTGGACACACACACACACACAGATCTCTCACAGGTCTAGCATCTGGACACACACACACACACACAGATCTCGCATCTGGACACACACACACACACACACACAGATCTCTCACAGGTCTAGCATCTGGACACACACACACACACAGATCTCTCACAGGTCTAGCATCTGGACACACACACACACACACACACAGATCTCTCACAGGTCTAGCATCTGGACACACACACACAGATCTCTCACAGGTCTAGCATCTGGACACACACACACACAGATCTCTCACAGGTCTAGCATCTGGACACACACACACAGATCTCTCACAGGTCTAGCATCTGGACACACACACACACAGATCTCTCACAGGTCTAGCATCTGGACACACACACACACACACACAGATCTCTCACAGGTCTAGCATCTGGACACACACACATACACACACACAGATCTCTCACAGGTCTAGCATCTGGACACACACACACACAGATCTCTCACAGGTCTAGCATCTGGACACACACACACACACACACAGATCTCTCACAGGTCTAGCATCTGGACACACACACACACACACACACACCTCTCACAGGTCTAGCATCTGGACACACACACACACACACACACACACCTCTCACAGGTCTAGCATCTGGACACACACACACACACACACACCTCTCACAGGTCTAGCATCTGGACACACACACACCTCTCACAGGTCTAGCATCTGGACACACACACACCTCTCACAGGTCTAGCATCTGGACACACACACACCTCTCACAGGTCTAGAATCTGGACACACACACACCTCTCACAGGTCTAGCATCTGGACACACAAAGGAGTTGGAACGATACAATCTCTTGTTCCCATGTTTAATAGGAAGTAAATACACAATGTGCTGCCCCCCCCCCCCCCAATATCCTATTGTTCCCTGCAGTTCAACATTTACAGAGTTAGAGCCTCTGACAGTGATTCCTTCCTACAGCACACCAGGGGTCTTAAGATGTATCTATCTTCAGATGCTATTCCTGCTCCTAAATTGATAAAGAGCTATTCATACTTCAAGGCCTGCTTCCTCCCTGCCCCCCCACCCCCCCCTCTGCCTGCCTGCCTCCCTCCCTCCCTGCCTCCCCCTCCCTGCCTGCCTGCCTGCCTCCCTCCCTCCCTGCCTGCCTGCTTCCCTCCCTCCCTCCCTCCCTCCCTCCCTCGCTCCATGCCTCCCCTGCCTCCCTGCCTGCCTCCCTCCCCCTCCTGCCTGCCTCCCTCCCTCCCTGTCTCCCCCTCCCTCCCTCCCTGCCTGCCTGCCCCCCCCCCCTTCCCTTCCTGGTATTGAGTTTAAGGACTATTGGTGTCTCTGCTGTCTACCTGGTATTGATCAGAGTCTACAGACTATTGGTGTCTCTGCTGTCTACCTGGTATTGATCAGAGTCTAAAGACTATTGGTGCCTCTGCTGTCTACCTGGTATTGATCAGAGTCTACAGACTATTGGTGCCTCTGCTGTCTACCTGGTACTGGTCAGAGTTTAAGGACTATTGGTGCCTCTGCTGTCTACCTGGTATTGATCAGAGTCTAAAGACTATTGGTGCCTCTGCTGTCTACCTGGTATTGATCAGAGTCTAAAGACTATTGGTGCCTCTGCTGTCTACCTGGTATTGATCAGAGTCTAAAGACTATTGGTGCCTCTGCTGTCTACCTGGTATTGATCAGAGTCTAAAGACTATTGGTGCTTCTGTCTACCTGGTATTGATCAGAGTCTACAGACTATTGGTGCCTCTGCTGTCTACCTGGTATTGATCAGAGTCTAAAGACTATTGGTGCCTCTGCTGTCTACCTGGTATTGATCAGAGTCTACAGACTATTGGTGTGTCTACCTGGTATTGATCAGAGTCTACAGACTATTGGTGTGTCTACCTGGTATTGATCAGAGTCTAACGACTATTGGTGTGTCTACCTGGTATTGATCAGAGTCTAAAGACTATTGGTGCCTCTGTCTACCTGGTATTGATCAGAGTCTACAGACTATTGGTGCCTCTGCTGTCTACCTGGTATTGATCAGAGTCTAAAGACTATTGGTGCCTCTGCTGTCTACCTGGTATTTATCAGAGTCTAAAGACTATTGGTGCCTCTGCTGTCTACCTGGTATTGATCAGAGTCTAAAGACTATTGGTGCCTCTGCTGTCTACCTGGTATTGATCAGAGTCTACAGACTATTGGTGTGTCTACCTGGTATTGATCAGAGTCTACAGACTATTGGTGCCTCTGCTGTCTACCTGGTATTGATCAGAGTCTAAAGACTATTGGTGCCTCTGCTGTCTACCTGGTATTGATCAGAGTCTACAGACTATTGGTGTCTCTGCTGTCTACCTGGTATTGATCAGAGTCTACAGACTATTGGTGCCTCTGCTGTCTACCTGGTATTGATCAGAGTCTACAGACTATTGGTGTGTCTACCTGGTGTGGAGTCAAATCAAATCAAACTGTAAACAAGTTAAGAAAAATATTTACCAAATAAACTAAAGTAAAACAAATAATACAATAACATAACAAGGCTAAATACAGCTATATACAGGGTGTTACGGTACAGAGTCAATGTGGAGGCTATATACAGGGTGTTACGGTACAGAGTCAATGTGGAGGCTATATACAGGGTGTTACGGTACAGAGTCAATGTGGAGGCTATATACAGGGGGTACCGGTACAGAGTCAATGTGGAGGCTATATACAGGGTGTTACGGTACAGAGTCAATGTGGAGGCTATATACAGGGTGTTACGGTACAGAGTCAATGTGGAGGCTATATACAGGGTGTTACGGTACAGAGTCAATGTGGAGGCTATATACAGGGTGTTACGGTACAGAGTCAATGTGGAGGCTATATACAGGGGGTACCGGTACAGAGTCAATGTGGAGGCTATATACAGGGTATTACGGTACAGAGTCAATGTGGAGGCTATATACAGGGTGTTACGGTACAGAGTCAATGTGGAGGCTATATACAGGGTATTACGGTACAGAGTCAATGTGGAGGCTATATACAGGGTGTTACGGTACAGAGTCAATGTGGAGGCTATATACAGGGTGTTACGGTACAGAGTCAATGTGGAGGCTTTATACAGGGTGTTACGGTACAGAGTCAATGTGGAGGCTATATACAGGGTGTTACGGTACAGAGTCAATGTGGAGGCTATATACAGGTGTTACAGTACAGAGTCAATGTGGAGGCTATATACAGGGTATTACGGTACAGAGTCAATGTGGAGGCTATATACAGGGTGTTACGGTACAGAGTCAATGTGGAGGCTATATACAGGGTGTTACGGTACAGAGTCAATGTGGAGGCTATATACAGGGTGTTACCGTACAGAGTCAATGTGGAGGCTATATACAGGGTGTTACCGTACAGAGTCAATGTGGAGGCTATATACAGGGTATTACGGTACAGAGTCAATGTGGAGGCTATATACAGGGTGTTACGGTACAGAGTCAATGTGGAGGCTATATACAGGGTGTTACGGTACAGAGTCAATGTGGAGGCTATATACAGGGTGTTACGGTACAGAGTCAATGTGGAGGCTATATACAGGGTGTTACGGTACAGAGTCAATGTGGAGGCTATATACAGGGGGTACCGGTACAGAGTCAATGTGGAGGCTATATACAGGGGGTACCGGTACAGAGTCAATGTGGAGGCTATATACAGGGTATTACGGTACAGAGTCAATGTGGAGGCTATATACAGGGTATTACGGTACAGAGTCAATGTGGAGGCTATATACAGGGGGTACCGGTACAGAGTCAATGTGGAGGCTATATACAGGGTGTTACGGTACAGAGTCAATGTGGAGGCTATATACAGGGTGTTACGGTACAGAGTCAATGTGGAGGCTATATACAGGGGGTACGGTACAGAGTCAATGTGGAGGCTATATACAGGGGTTACCGGTACAGAGTCAATGTGGAGGCTATATACAGGGGTACCGGTACAGAGTCAATGTGGAGGCTATATACAGGGTGTTACGGTACAGAGTCAATGTGGAGGCTATATACAGGGTGTTACGGTACAGAGTCAATGTGGAGGCTATATACAGGGGGTACGGTACAGAGTCAATGTGGAGGCTATATACAGGGGTTACCGGTACAGAGTCAATGTGGAGGCTATATACAGGGGGTACGGTACAGAGTCAATGTGGAGGCTATATACAGGGGTACGGTACAGAGTCAATGTGGAGGCTATATACAGGGTGTTACGGTACAGAGTCAATGTGGAGGCTATATACAGGGGGTACGGTACAGAGTCAATGTGGAGGCTATATACAGGGGGTACGGTACAGAGTCAATGTGGAGGCTATATACAGGGTGTTACGGTACAGAGTCAATGTGGAGGCTATATACAGGGTGTTACGGTACAGAGTCAATGTGGAGGCTATATACAGGGTGTTACGGTACAGAGTCAATGTGGAGGCTATATACAGGGGGTACGGTACAGAGTCAATGTGGAGGCTATATACAGGGTGTACGGTACAGAGTCAATGTGGAGGCTATATACAGGGTGTTACGGTACAGAGTCAATGTGGAGGCTATATACAGGGTGTTACGGTACAGAGTCAATGTGGAGGCTATATACAGGGTGTTACGGTACAGAGTCAATGTGGAGGCTATATACAGGGTGTTACGGTACAGAGTCAATGTGGAGGCTATATACAGGGTATTACGGTACAGAGTCAATGTGGAGGCTATATACAGGGTGTTACGGTACAGAGTCAATGTGGAGGCTATATACAGGGTGTTACGGTACAGAGTCAATGTGGAGGCTATATACAGGGTGTTACGGTACAGAGTCAATGTGGAGGCTATATACAGGGGGTACAGAGTGGTGGAGGCTATATACAGGGTGTACGGTACAGAGTCAATGTGGAGGCTATATACAGGGTGTTACGGTACAGAGTCAATGTGGAGGCTATATACAGGGTGTTACGGTACAGAGTCAATGTGGAGGCTATATACAGGGTGTACGGTACAGAGTCAATGTGGAGGCTATATACAGGGTATACGGTACAGAGTCAATGTGGAGGCTATATACAGGGTGTTACGGTACAGAGTCAATGTGGAGGCTATATACAGGGTGTTACGGTACAGAGTCAATGTGGAGGCTATATACAGGGTGTTACGGTACAGAGTCAATGTGGAGGCTATATACAGGGTGTTACCGTACAGAGTCAATGTGGAGGCTATATACAGGGTGTTACGGTACAGAGTCAATGTGGAGGCTATATACAGGGTGTTACGGTACAGAGTCAATGTGGAGGCTATATACAGGGTGTTACCGTACAGAGTCAATGTGGAGGCTATATACAGGGTGTTACGGTACAGAGTCAATGTGGAGGCTATATACAGGGTGTTACGGTACAGAGTCAATGTGGAGGCTATATACAGGGTGTTACGGTACAGAGTCAATGTGGAGGCTATATACAGGGTGTTACGGTACAGAGTCAATGTGGAGGCTATATACAGGGTGTTACGGTACAGAGTCAATGTGGAGGCTATATACAGGGTGTACGGTACAGAGTCAATGTGGAGGCTATATACAGGGTGTTACGGTACAGAGTCAATGTGGAGGCTATATACAGGGTGTTACGGTACAGAGTCAATGTGGAGGCTATATACAGGGTGTTACGGTACAGAGTCAATGTGGAGGCTATATACAGGGTGTTACCGTACAGAGTCAATGTGGAGGCTATATACAGGGTGTTACCGTACAGAGTCAATGTGGAGGCTATATACAGGGTGTTACGGTACAGAGTCAATGTGGAGGCTATATACAGGGTGTTACCGTACAGAGTCAATGTGGAGGCTATATACAGGGTATTACCGTACAGAGTCAATGTGGAGGCTATATACAGGGTGTTACCGTACAGAGTCAATGTGGAGGCTATATACAGGGTGTTACCGTACAGAGTCAATGTGGAGGCTATATACAGGGTGTTACGGTACAGAGTCAATGTGGAGGCTATATACAGGGTGTTACCGGTACAGAGTCAATGTGGAGGCTATATACAGGGTGTTACGGTACAGAGTCAATGTGGAGGCTATATACAGGGTGTTACGGTACAGAGTCAATGTGGAGGCTATATACAGGGTGTTACGGTACAGAGTCAATGTGGAGGCTATATACAGGGTATTACGGTACAGAGTCAATGTGGAGGCTATATACAGGGGTTACGGTACAGAGTCAATGTGGAGGCTATATACAGGGTATTACGGTACAGAGTCAATGTGGAGGCTATATACAGGGTGTTACGGTACAGAGTCAATGTGGAGGCTATATACAGGGTGTTACGGTACAGAGTCAATGTGGAGGCTATATACAGGGTGTTACGGTACAGAGTCAATGTGGAGGCTATATACAGGGTATTACGGTACAGAGTCAATGTGGAGGCTATATACAGGGTATTACGGTACAGAGTCAATGTGGAGGCTATATACAGGGTATTACGGTACAGAGTCAATGTGGAGGCTATATACAGGGTATTACGGTACAGAGTCAATGTGGAGGCTATATACAGGGTATTACGGTACAGAGTCAATGTGGAGGCTATATACAGGGTATTACGGTACAGAGTCAATGTGGGGGCTATATACAGGGTGTTACGGTACAGAGTCAATGTGGAGGCTATATACAGGGTATTACGGTACAGAGTCAATGTGGAGGCTATATACAGGGGGTTACCGGTACAGAGTCAATGTGGAGGCTATATACAGGGGGTACCGGTACAGAGTCAATGTGGAGGCTATATACAGGGTGTTACATACAGAGTCAATGTGGAGGCTATATACAGGGTGTTACGGTACAGAGTCAATGTGGAGGCTATATACAGGGGGGTACTGGTACAGAGTCAATGTGGAGGCTATATACAGGGTGTTACGGTACAGAGTCAATGTGGAGGCTTTATACAGGGGGTGGTACAGAGTCAATGTGGAGGCTATATACAGGGTGGTACGGTACAGAGTCAATGTGGAGGCTATATACAGGGTGTTACGGTACAGAGTCAATGTGGAGGCTATATACAGGGTGTTACGGTACAGAGTCAATGTGGAGGCTATATACAGGGTGTTACGGTACAGAGTCAATGTGGAGGCTATATACAGGGTGTTACGGTACAGAGTCAATGTGGAGGCTATATACAGGGTGTTACGGTACAGAGTCAATGTGGAGGCTATATACAGGGGTACGGTACAGAGTCAATGTGGAGGCTATATACAGGGTGTTACGGTACAGAGTCAATGTGGAGGCTATATACAGGGGTGTACGGTACAGAGTCAATGTGGAGGCTATATACAGGGTGTTACGGTACAGAGTCAATGTGGAGGCTATATACAGGGTGTTACGGTACAGAGTCAATGTGGAGGCTATATACAGGGGTGTTACGGTACAGAGTCAATGTGGAGGCTATATACAGGGTGTTACGGTACAGAGTCAATGTGGAGGCTATATACAGGGTGTTACGGTACAGAGTCAATGTGGAGGCTATATACAGGGTGTTACGGTACAGAGTCAATGTGGAGGCTATATACAGGGTGTTACGGTACAGAGTCAATGTGGAGGCTATATACAGGGTGTTACGGTACAGAGTCAATGTGGAGGCTATATACAGGGTGTTACGGTACAGAGTCAATGTGGAGGCTATATACAGGGTGTTACGGTACAGAGTCAATGTGGAGGCTATATACAGGGTGTTACGGTACAGAGTCGATGTGGAGGCTATATACAGGGTATTACGGTACAGAGTCGATGTGGAGGCTATATACAGGGTATACGGTACAGAGTCAATGTGGAGGCTATATACAGGGTATTACGGTACAGAGTCGATGTGGAGGCTATATACAGGGTGTTACGGTACAGAGTCAATGTGGAGGCTATATACAGGGTGTTACGGTACAGAGTCAATGTGGAGGCTATATACAGGGTGTTACGGTACAGAGTCAATGTGGAGGCTATATACAGGGTATTACGGTACAGAGTCAATGTGGAGGCTATATACAGGGGTTACGGTACAGAGTCAATGTGGAGACTATATACAGGGTATTACGGTACAGAGTCAATGTGGAGGCTATATACAGGGTATTACGGTACAGAGTCAATGTGGAGGCTATATACAGGGATTACGGTACAGAGTCAATGTGGAGGCTATATACAGGGTATTACGGTACAGAGTCAATGTGGGGGCTATATACAGGGGTTACGGTACAGAGTCAATGTGGAGGCTATATACAGGGTATTACGGTACAGAGTCAATGTGGAGGACTATATACAGGGGGTGGGGGTACCGAGTCAATGTGGAGGCTATATACAGGTTTACCGGAGAAAAAACGGTACCGAGCAATGTGGAGGCTATATACAGGGGGTACCGGTACAGAGTCAGGGGGTGCATGTTAGTTGAGTTATTAGGACATTTGTACATGTAGGTAGTGATTATCATAGATAATAACAGTGAGTAGCAGCAGTGTACAAAACAAATGGGGGGCTAAAGTCCTTGCCTGGTTCACCAACTACTTTGCAGACACAGAGTTCAGTGTGTCAAATCGGAGGGCCGTTTGTCAGTCCTCTGGCAGTCTCTATGGGGTGCCACAGGGTTCATTCTGGGCCTACTCTTTCTCTGTATATATCATGATGTTGCTCTTTGCTGCGGGCGATTCCCTGATCACCTCTACGCAGACGACACCATTCTGTATACTTCCGGCCCGTCTTG
>NW_022265320.1:0-15082 GCF_002021735.2 Oncorhynchus kisutch
CTCCAGACCATCTACGAGGAAGCCACTACGTCATGGGGGCCCGACACTAAAGACTCTATGCCACGAAGCCCTACACTCTACGCACCCCTGGCAAGACCCGTGACACCCCCGACATTTACCCAGCCTGAGGATGTGTTTGATGGGGTGGCCAGTACTGTTTTTGTGGATACAATCAAGGCCTCTGTAGCTACACTTTTAAACGTGGTGATTGGCGAATATATACGAGAAAAATGCATCGGCTGTGAGATCAATCATCCCAGCCAGCGTCGTCATCCTTGCCTCTACGACCCTCCTAGATACTACTTTTTCAATCATTTTGAGGAGCTGGTGAAAAGACTGTGGTCCTGCCGTTTTATACCAGCGCTGGTCATCGCCCTGGAGTCTATGGGTATTGCGCCGTCTATCCCTAGAGTTTACGGGGTAACCGAAGCCTTCCTACATGAACTGAAGGAGGCCCTCTTCATCCATGAGAAACTCAAAGAAATCCGACACACCCTGGTGGACGACAACAAATACAGGGAAGCTGTGATGGCTGATGTGATGCTTTTCTGGCTCAATAAATCCCAAGAGACCGAGTGACATTTTGTTTATTTAGAGCTATGGGTAACTATGTGTCTACGATGTTTGAGCGAATAAATACATTTTTTCTTTTGAGAGACCTTACAAATGTTATGCATCAGATTATTGAAAATAAAGTGAACAATGTAAAGTTCTACACAACCCACAATACAGGGGTTATTGTAGAGCGTGTGTTAAAAATGGAGCAAATCATGAAACATGTCCGACATACGGGCGAGAGTTTACAATGGTCACATATGGTATCAAGGCTTGTTGAGGATTCTGAAGAACTAGAAATAACTTTGGCTAAGATTTTACATTATTTGTTTGAACCACCCTTTAATGTGAATGTGTATCATATTTGTTGTTTATATACTTATATATCAGACGTGTGTGTTTTAAAAATTCAGCGAAACAAACCTGTAAATCTAAACAATATATACAGGGTGTTGCATGCTGTGATTGTTGAGAAAACGGGGACTTGTATCTTGCAACAAATCCTGAATTGTCTGTATACGTAATAATTGTTGCATTCTTAAAATAAAAATTCACAAACTGAAATGTTGTCGTTATATGAAAGTGGCTCATTACAGTTATTGTACCTCAGAGAGGCAAGAAGGATGGCTGAGCAGCTGTTGAAAAACATATATTATAATCCCTCTAACCCCGGGTCTTATGGGGGTAAAGAGCGTTTACAGAGAGCTATAGTCGAAGAAACAGGGAGTCTGTTAAGCGATGCTAAAGTGAATGAATGGTTATCAGAGCAAGATGCCTACACTCTACATAAACTGTAAGAAACATTTTCCAAGAAATAGAGTTTTTTCTACACATCCATTATCCCAATTTCAGGCGGATCTATGTGACATGCAGTCCTTGCCGATAAAAATGATGGAAATCGCTACATGCTAACGGTTATGATATTTTCTCTAAATTAGCCTATGTAAGGGTGTTAAAAAATAAGAGCGGGGCAGAGGTGACCAGGGCCTTTGAATCGATCTTGAAGGCAGGAGGCGCCCCCAAGAAAGTGCAGACGGATGGCGGAAAAGAATTTTTTAATAAAACATTTCAGAAGCTAATGAATAAGTATAATATAGTACATTTTGCTACAGGCTCTGATTTGAAAGCTTCGGTTGTGGAACGCTTTAATAGGACTTTGAAAGAGCGGATGTGGCGCTATTTTACAGCTCACAACACCAACCGATATACAGACATAGTTCAGGATTTAGTAAACGGTTACAACCACAGCTACCATAAGACTATACGTATGAAGCCCTCGGAGGTCTCTTCGGAAAACTCTTTTCAAGTCTTTAAAAATATGTATGGTTTGTTCCCACTTCGCCGTAAGAAAAAAATGACTTTTAAATTCCTAGTGGGTGACTTGGTGCGTATATCAAAGTTGAGGGGTGTTTTCGACAAAAAATACGAACAAGGCTTTAGCTCGGAGTTGTTTACCGTTACCGAATGTCTGCCACGCATTCCGCCGGTCTACAAATTAAAAGATTATGACGGGGATCTTATAGAGGGATCTTTTTATGAGAAGGAATTACAGAAGGTCCAGTTGGGTAAAGACAAAGTCTTTCACGTGGAGGAGATTCTAGATCAGAAGAGAGAAAAGGGTAAAAAATGGTTGCTGGTCCGCTGGAAAAACTGGCCTCAAAAGTTCAACAGTTGGGTATTGGAGCAGGATGTGGTGGAGGCAACGGGGGTTAATTTAAACCCCTAGTCATGATAACTAGCGCATCATTCGCGTGTACACAGTTGGGCATCATGGAACACAGCGGCTTCTACCTGACTCTCCCCAGTAATGCGTCGGCACAGATATATCGTAATAATCAGAGTTCGAAGTATACAACCAATTTTCCAAAGCCTATAGAGTTATCAGAGGCTTGGGAAGTAGGTCTCAGCGAGATTACATACCCCCATAGTTGGTATAATATCAAAGCTAAGGACCGTGATTTTTATTGCAAAAGGTTCTCGGAACCTGCGAAACTTATTAAGCTTAAAAAAGGTTTCTATAGAACCGTCGACAGGATCGTCTCAGAGTTGAATGAACACCTAACCCTGAACAAGATGGAAATATTCCTATTCTACAATCCAATCCATAAAAGGATACAAATCTCAGGGCCTGCTAACGGAGGTATAAAGACCAGCGGTAATTTATCCTACATGTTGGGGATGGGTCCCAATAAATGGACGTATGTGAACGATAAATTATTCCCATTCCCTGCGGATATACATGCAGGCTTTTACAACATATTTGTCTATACCGACATCATAACCTATCAAAGGGTCGGAGACAGCTGTGTGCCCCTCCTGCGAACAGTTCATATAGACGGCAAGGATGGGGACATCGTCACTGTCAATTATGACAAGCCGCACTACGTACATGTCAGCAAGAACTATATTGAAAACATTCTGGTTGAGCTTAAAACGGATCAGAACGAAAACATTGAATTTACTTATGGTAAAACGATTGTAAAACTCCACTTTAGACCCACCAAAACCTCTCTACATATATAATAGCTGTATTATATTTATAAACATAATACAAATAAAAGGGTTATGGAGCACCATCAGCTCGACCCTAACCGTTATGTTTCATACTATGTGGATCAAGTGGGTAATGGACTACCAGGATATCATGGAGCGCCGACAATGTATGGTTCGGGGATAGGAGGTATATTCCGTAACCTCTTCAGGATGGTTTTACCGTTTATGAAGAGAGGCTTCAGCATAGCCAAACCACATTTAAAATCAGCGGCTAAAAATATAGTAAGTGAGGTTGTAGCCAATGCTATGACCCGAAGGGCGTCACCAGAGGTGGAGCATCAAGAAGGCTCGGGGCTTATGATATTGTCTCGAAGGCCAAAAAAGAGACCCCCTGGTTTAAGGCGTAGACCTGCACCTAAAAAGCGGCGGTTAACTGTTAAAAGAACCTCAGTAAGTCAAAGACGGGGTAAAGTGAGGAGGTCTGTACCAAAACAGGCTAAAAGAATACTAGGAAGTATTTTCTAAAAGAATAAGTGACATGGCTCTTTTACATCGAATGTCCTCTGAAGCTATAAAGACAGAACTTGATCTTTTCACGGCACCGTTAACGCAGCATTCAATAGATAGATCCAGTTATGTGGAGATAGCCCCTCTCTCTGCTATTACCGATAACGGGCCTATCGAATTTTTCATACCAGGCCATGGTGACAACTATCTGGACCTCAACAACACCTTGGTGCATTTACGTCTAAAAGTGACCAAAAGAGATGGGTCTAATATTGCAGACGATGCCAAAGTGAGTCTCATTAATTACCCCTTGGCCACCATTTTCTCCCAAGTTGATGTGACTTTGGGTGAACGCCTAATCAGTCAAAGCAGCGCTACATACCCTTATAGAGCCATCATGGAGTGTTTACTAAACTACTCCGAAGACACTCTCAAAACCCAATTTAGCGCCGGGCTGTTTAGCAAGGATACTGCAGGAGCCTCTATGGAATCGACAGACCCTTCCACCGGTGCAAACAAAGGACTAGCGGCACGAGCTCGCTACTGCGCCGAATCTCGAGAGTTTCATTTGCTAGGCCCTATACACTCTGACATTTTCTTTCAAGAACGGTTACTCTTAAATTCGGTTGATTTAAGATTAAAATTAACCAGGGCCAAGGATGATTTTTGCCTGATGTCTCCCAAGACGGGGATTTTAGTTTGAAAGTGTTGGGGGCAACCCTTTTTATTAAAAAAGTATCTGTATCTCCGGCCGTGCGCCTGGGTCACTCACATGCTTTGATGAAAGGAAATGCCCTTTACCCTCTCCAAAGAATTACCATGAAAACCTTTAGCATACCTGTGGGCAGTAGAATCTGCAGTCAAGAAAACCTATTTCTAGGCCCTTTACCTAGATATGTGGTTATAGGTCTGGTTGATCACGCCTCTAATACGGGCAGTTTAGATAAAAACCCCTTTAATTTTCAGCACTTCAATGCAGAGTATGTAGCGCTCTGTCAGGACGGACGTCAGGTTCCGGCGAAGGCTTTCCAACCACAATTTAATAACAACATATCTGTGCGAGAATTTTACAATCTATTCCTGGCTACAGGGCGACATCTAAAAGATCTCTCTTTACCTATTGACAGAAATGATTTTGCAGAGGGTTACACATTGTATGCTTTCAATTTATCACCTGATGATGACACCTCAGGAAATCTGTCTGTGGTGTCCCAAGGTAACCTCAGGCTGGAAATGCGTTTCCGTACACCTTTAGCCTGTACAGTTAGCATGATTGTTTACGCATGCTCTGATTCAATCTTGGAAGTGAATGCCCGAAGACAGGTCTTAGTGGATTATTATTAAGGACCTTTGAACAAAGACATGAATACCCAAGAGTTGGACGGGCTCATGAGCCGCTTGATTGGAAAACAATTTTGTGGAGTGTTGGCTTGTGATGAATTACCTATGGAGATATGGTCTGAGAGGCCTGCAATGTTTATTGTCAATACCCATCCTAAACACATGCCTGGTGAACATTGGCTAGCTATGACATTAGAACAGGAAGGTGGACGAAAAATCTCAACTTTTTTTGATTCCTATGGCTTTCCCCCCGGTTTTTCACATTTCCCTAAATCTATTAAAGATTTTTTGACCCTAAACGGTACAAAGATCTACTACAACATCAAACAAGTGCAAGATAACCTTTCCACTACATGCGGTCACCACTGTGTATTTTACCTGTGCCAAAGAGCCCGGGGAGTTTCTTTTGAAGATGTTATGTCTCTTTATAAGGATGATTTAAGAAGTAATGATAACCTTGTATCTTGTTTTGTTAGAAAATATCAAAAGTGTTCAAATGTGTGTCCTTTAAGAACGCGTAATCAAGGCGTATGCTCACGTCATATGTTTCAAGAATGCCACAAATGTTAACTTGCTTATTTTTCAAATAAAAAATTTATTGAATTTAATCATAGTCATTCAAAAGTCATTTTCAAAAGTCTAACCACGCCGAGAGATCGGGTTTAGGAAAAGGTCCTGAGACGTTCATGGGAGTAAATGAGTTAGCATCATCGCTTTCATATGGGGCCGGTGTCGTTGGGGCATCTTTAGGGGTGCTGTATCTCGTTGAAGGCTTTTGTTTTAAAGCTTGAATCTGTTGACGAAGCTTATGGTTGGGTACACCGGAGAGGGGGATGTTGAGGATTGCCAGGGCCTTAAGAAACTGACGCCAGCCGGGAGGCCTTCGGTCATCAGCAACCTTGTGGGCAGCCGTGGTACTTTTAAGCAAGTCCTGCATATGGGACCCCCTAACCACAGAGCCCTGAAGGATAAACTCTCCAGAGTCGTTCCAAGCAGCTATCCCCTTTGAGTCTTTTATCTTGTTCATAATGTATTTAACATTCTTCCTGTTACGTAAAGGCACATGTGTCAGTAGGTCATGCATAACTTTATCTTCAAATGGCATTTGAGCTTCACCCGACATATTATCGCCACTAGGTAAGATCGACGGTACAGGCCTTACAGGGGCATGGCTATCGTTAGGTTCGACATCTGTTAAAGTGTCCGGTAGGGAAAGGGTTAAATGGTTAGTCTCTCTCTCCCCTTGCTTTACCCGAGTCAAATACCTTTGCATTAGGTTTGTGTATTTTTGAATCTTATCATAGGGGTTCAATCCTTTTCGGTTCAAAACATCCTTCATGGCCGTATCCAAATCATTTTCCGCTGTTTGTCTGATATCTTCAGGACCCTGCATTTGTTTTTTAAGTCTATCCAACTCTTGTTGAGGCACCAAGTACATTTTAGTGGCCATCACACCCACGTGTTCAACCACCACGTCTGGCCGCAATAAGGCTGGTGATGAAGGGCACGGCTATACTGAGTAAAGGTAGAAGAAAACCCCCAGACTGTTGTATACTATGTCTTTTCTTTTGAAGACTGGCCCTTTTATTGGCAAAGAGTTTGATCGCTGTCTTTTGTCTCCTTAATTTTTTCAATTGGTTCAGGGTGAGTGGAATGCGTCCTTTGAGAAGATTCAAAGCAATCTCACATAGGGCTAATATGAGATCTGAAGAACAGCGACCCAAGATGGCCTTCCGTTCTTTAGCTGTAGAACCTACTAGCCTTCTCAAGAGGGGGAGGTTTCTTTTTAAACGCAGAGACATAGCGTTTACTTTTTAGGAAGGTATGCAGCAGGCCTCTCCCCCGGAAACAGCCCTGTACGTAGCCTAAGGTGTTCTGGAGTATTTGCTTTTAAATCCACGATTAAATAAGAAAATGGCTCTTTGGTAGCGTCCTCATAGCTCTCCATAAAGTATGATTTCCGTCCAGGGTACATCTGCTGAGCTAGAGTGCTAATTTGCAGTTTGTCTCTAGGATTTTAAACAATACCATGTAGTTGGCATTCAAGCTAATGGTCCGACTATTTTACCTTGGTGAAACACATTCTGGACCAAGTAAAGCACGGACAGGTTTCTATGATGAGTATATTGGGTAAAAGCTCGTGCAATTTCAGGGTGTTCGCTACCAGCAAATAGCATATCGTCCAAAACCAGCAGATTATTTACATGTGGGGGGAGAAGTTCATCATCAGACAGAGAATCGGGTATTCCTTCAACAAACTTGATTTTTATTGTCTTCAATAATTCATCATACAGAGGTTGGTAACATGAATAACACCATACAATATTGTCAGGCTTTTGAGATAACACATGTTCAGAATTCTCTAAAATACTTTTTACAAAAAAAGTTTTGCCACTGTTTGAAGGGCCGGCAATTAATGCTGAAAAAGGCAATTGTAGCCGGGGGTCAAAACCCTCGACAGCAGTCATAATATCTTAAGCTTTAAGACACACTGGGGCTTGTAGCATAAGTCAGTAGCCAAAGGGCAATGTGGTACCGTCAGGCAATAGCTGTCTCTTGTCATAGACTACCCTGAATCTTTTAGTGAGTGGTGCGTTTCTTAGATGGAACCCCTTTTTATCCCTCACTATTTTGTTGTAGGAGCTCAAAATCTCCAAGTCACTATTCTTGTCCTTTACGAACCCCTCGACCAAGCGCGTGATTGATTCCAAGTTTACACGCGGTGCATTTTCATAGTTTTGAGTCACGCCTTTGGCTTTCAACACCACGTGATTGGCTTTAGTCCTAAAAGCATAGCTTTTTGGACCACATGAGGACCATTCTGTAATATGGTCACCCTCTTCGAGTTCACTCGTTAAACCCCCAAGATAGTTGCTAAGTGGGGGGGTCCAATCCCCCGGTTTGCTTACATAGACCACAGAGTCTGTGTCGTGGTAAAGAACCCGCCTCTGAAGCTGTTCCATGAGGGTGTACAGTTCAAGGCGGCCATAGGCTGTGGTAAATGCTGCAAGAAACACATTTACATTACCCGGGGGTAGAACCCACTTTTGGTGGCGCCTCCATTGCACCAAGGCAATGTCTTGACTCAAGAAGGAAAAATGTGAAATTTCGTATTGGTCCGAAAAAACAAATTCCAAAATTCTTCGGGGTCTTTAATGATCGAAGTTGTTAGCATATTGCATCTCTGCGCTAATTTCCCCCAAAGGGAGTTCAAGTACAATTTCGACACATTTCTTTTGGTTTTGTTGACCTCTATTCTGTCAGGGTCAAGAAGTATGCCTTCTCTGTCATGGTAGTCTTGAATGTACTGGTCTTTACTTTCTTGATCTGTGACCGATGCAGGATAGCCTGAAGCCATCTGCTTGCATCTCAAGAAGGTTTTGATGTACTCTTTAAAAAGTGTGTCTGATTTCCTGGAAAAGTTCCACACTTCAAAGATTTTGGCCACACGATACCCCTTCTCTAAAGCCTTAGAGAATTCTACAGTGACCCATACACCGGTCAGGGCTCTTTCTTGATCTGTGTGATCACAGGGGTTTTCCTGGTTGTGGTTTTCACAGCATGTGCGACAAAGGGGAAAGAAAAGTTTTCCTTTAGGACCCTTGTAAGGCAACACAGGTATAAACAGCCCCTAGGAGGGTAGACAGTCGCTTTGATTAAACCAAAATAATTTTGGGGTTCGTCAAAGTCGCTGTGAATAATTTCAGGATGCCCTATAGGATAGAATGAGGAACTCATTACATGAGGATATAGGGATGTAAAATCTACATAGCCTATTGTCTCGTCGGGTTGAGCTACATAACGCAATGTCAAAGCATTGGTCCGGCCTCCAAACAAGGCCTGTCGCGGTTCCAGGGGCTCTGGAGGGTCATAATGGGTAAGGAAGGCCTTAACACTAGGATCTGCCTTTTTGAGGGCTGTCCATTCGTGCTCCCACAAAACCACAACTTTTAACCCGTAAGTAGCCTTTAAAGAATTCAGTTGTCTTGAAACTCTTGGTACATTTCCCCAAAAGTCTTTTGGGTTAGGACACACAAGGTGTGGGGGACAAAGCATAATTTACAACCGTGGAAGAAACAACCGTTGTACTCATACACTGTCTCAACCCCGTCAATCTGTGTGTATCCATCTACATGGTAAGGCCCAAAAGCCTTCTCCCCCCGATTCAAAGCATGTTGGATAAAAATATCTTTATCCTGGGCCAAGTACTCCAACCATTGAATGGAACCACTAGAGTAGGCCTTGAATTGGCGTCGGTAGTTGTCTGGCGATGGGATAGCTATAGATTCAGGAGTTAGATAGTGTGTACGATAGGTTTTCATGCACGCTGATGCAATAGTTGTACAGCTCCAGGGGTCAATGCCCGCATCTTTGATTACCTCTTCTCTGAATCTGAGGCATCCTTCACGAAGTATAACAACGTCATTGTCACAGTATGATTCCATCTCTTTATGGAAATCAAAAGTGCCATGTCTTACGGTCTCGTACCATGTCATGAATCTCTCACGCTCTTTGGGAGACATTTGATCACACCCGTACATTTCGGGGGCTGGATAAGATCCTATATAATGTAGATTCTCCTCAGATGTGAAGAAATGAGGGAAATAGCCTTTGACAGAGTTTTCAAAACCCAAGGCCTCTGGCATTTGAGCCAATCTCATGGGTAAGAAGCTTAAGCTGTCAATGTATCTCTGTTTGAAGGCGGGGTCAACAAAGCATAATATTTTACTCCCTTGAGCTATGACACTGGGTGCCACGCCTTGCTGTATCAAAGGGTTCAGAAGCAGATAGGAGTCATAGGCCCTAGCATTGTGAGCTATAAACGTGAAGTTTCTGTACTGGGCTTTTCTAAAATGTTTTAGAAAGAGTCGGGCACAATCGGGTCCCTCGGCCGACCATTTTTCACCCTTGAAAGTCATGGTTGACACAAAAATAGGCAAATGAACCCCTGATTGCTGAGTTGTCTCAAAATCATAAAACACATATTTCTCTGTATGTTCATCTTCAGCCAAGGGCTGAATGTAACACTCATGTGTTACTTCTTGAACTGCTTCCGCGTCTCTGCTTTTCAAAGGACCTTTACAGATTGGGCAGTGTATAATTCCACAAACATGAGGTTTAGGGCTATCTATTTTAAGGTTGTAATTGCAATGACATTTTGGACATTTCTTGTTAATGTCACAACTGCTTACAGATTTACATGCCTTGGGATGCCATGTTTCAGTTTTGTGTTTTTCGTAACAGTAGGCCGAACGACATGTGCGGTGACAATCCGCACAGGGGGTCAAGTTTAGCGGCTGCATAGGGCAATGTTTATCCAGACATACTGAACAGTTGTAACGGCACGAGTGCCCCCCCATGCGTGTGTAGCCGGTATGACAGGCTGGACAGACATATGGCGCGCCTAAAAAGGCTGTGATGTTAGTTACGGCATAGTAATGCTCATTTTGCACATAAAAGTACATAGTCTTAGGATGTGGTTCGGGTATATTTTGGAACTTGAGGAGAGCGTCATTAGCCCTACTGTGGTACAAAACCACAATCTTGATGTTCAGAAAGTTTTCAAATTTGACTATGTCTGAGAAAGCCACAGCATCCTGTATACCGAGACCCACCGCAGTTTGTAGCTCGAGAGCTTTATGTAACGCGGCTTGATCCGTACATCCGGGGCTGAGTAAGTGGGCCAAACCTATGGCAAAACATAGCTTATTACCTGGATTGTGAACGTTTATGAGATAGGCCCTTTTATTGCTTATGATTTCGGACTGCATTAAACTCTCGAGCTTTCGTCTCTGACCCCCGCCCCCTTGTGGTTGGCGTACTAATTGTACTACAAGTTCGAGGGTCCTATCTGCTAGCACGTTTAAATTTGACTGTACAAGGCGTTCTAGCAGTTTAACAAATTGTTCAAGCTCTGCTTCACCATTCTGTAAAATAAGCGATACCTTGCTCTGTAGACTGTCTCCACAAATTTCCAACTGTAAGAGATCCCTAGGTTCGCTATAATCTCTAATCCTCGCTAACAGTTCATTCAAAGTGTCCATAAGCATTACGTAAAACACAGCATATTCCCGAATCTGACCCCCCCATGCGAAATTGAAAAACTGGCGAACCTCAATATGTTGAATTTATTTCGACGCAAAACATGTACACTTCGATCAAGACCTCCCCCCCTCCAGATTTACTAGGCAATTGTCCAACTGTTCAAAAACATCGTATGGGTTTCAGACTCTTCGGACCATTGGTGTTAAGGCTGATTTATAGGTTGTCTGGGGTGCCGAATTAAATCCTAGCGCTCTCGTTCTGTACACTGATCTCAAGACCGCCCCCCTCCAGATTGGCTAGGACATTTGTCCAACTGTTCAAAACATCATTATATTGACTTTTCAGACTGTTTCGGTACAATGTTGTTTAAAGGCTTGTTCTTAGATTTCGTGTCTGTGGGGCCCGTAATTCAACCTAGCGGCTAGCGTTCAAGCTGGAGTAATTAAGATATGATGTTGTTTCGGGAATCTGTGTTAACATGTTTCCTCGGAAGGCCCTGACTCATTCATACGTGTAATAATGTCTATGAGTTCGGAGGGAATCTGGGATAATAGATTTTCATCTATTGTCATTATGTCAATTACCCCCGAATCATTCATATGGTTAACTATATCTTGGAGCTCTGTAGGGATCCTGGCTAAGAGTGTTTCAATTGTCTCACTTTGGTCTATAGGGGGCGCCATCTGTCTAATTAAGGATGTGTGTGTGTGTGTGTGTGTGTTTACATGTGTGTTTTTTAACGGCGGTATTTGCTTGTTTTAGCCCTAATGTTTTTTAACATACGGGGTAGCTCGCTACGCCAGAATGACCACATCCTGATTGTATTGATGCTCGAGTAGAATACACATGCGCCTCTGGAGTAGAGCCTTTCGTGATTTTAAACCCAGGGTAAACGCTTTGAAAAACGTTCTTGGTCTATTTCAGAATCTGCTGTTTCCCCCACAGAATTGGCCGATTCAAGAAGGTTGGCAGCTTCACAGAACATCAAATCGTCTACCTCAGAAATGTCATTTAAATCTTTGACATCATCAGGTTTCGCTGGTGTCTTTGGAGCCTCCTCGGGGATGCTTGTCTGGGCATCCTCCGATGTTTGTGCGTTGTGTTCATAAGCCGGTGAGGAGTCTGAAATAAAATAATACATACACAAATAGGTTATTAACCCTAAAATATGTTAAAAATGCCAAATACATTTCAGATATAAGCCTATATATTAACAATACATTAATTAAATACCTCTGCTTTTTTGACGAGGGCTGTCTGAAGAAGCTCTGAAACCAGGGGCTTTTGTCTTTGTTCAACCTGTATTACAACATCTGCAGGTCCGGTAGATGGGGAGCCTGAAAAAAACAAAAAAACAGCATTAGGCCTTGTTTTAACATATTCCGGCATAAAAAAAATATATAAATATTAAAATAATAATATATATAAATAATAATATATAATTGATTCATACCTAGTCCTTGGAACGACGTCTCGTGAATATCGGCCAAGTAGAATGTTCGGGTGAAGCGGAACTGTGGATCTGAGCACTAATTATCCTTTGGTGTTTAGAAATATGGGGGACAACGTTGTCTGGCCAAGGGGAGTTGACCTGCCGTTTAAAGTCTCTGTTCGCTGCTTTTGTGTAAATACATCCTGGAGTAGGGCAGAATTGTCTCGTAGTTCATATGCTTCGCAGAAACCGTTCAGGCTCCATAGGGCATCGTTTAACCTTCTAGGCTTTAGGTCCTCTGTAAACATATAAAATAACTTTTAATATAAGATGCCCACACTTTTTGTTTTTAAGGTATAAATATTTTTATGTATGGAATTCTTGGAGCTTACTTACGTTGACAATTCAGGGCAGGCGTTTGTTTGTCGGCACTTTGTTTCGGAGCCCCATGGGATGATTCGAGCTCAGTTATACCTCGGAGTATCTGCGTGGAATGCTTTCAGAATCCTATAAACATTCGACAATATTAAAGCTATAATCACTTTAGCTAATATTGCCTGTTATACGGTAAGCATACTGATCCTAATGATTGTTTAATATTTCTATAACATCCCACGCTTTTCAAACAATTCCCCACAACAATCAAATCTAATAAAGATTTATTTCAAGAACTCACCTTGCGATAGATCCATTAGACTGTTTTCCCCGATTATCTTTTTTAACGCTTCAGTCCGATAACGATTCTTGGAGTTTCTGGAGGTGCTGTTTGCATCGGAACTAAAACGCTGCTAACATTGCCCATGGTTTCTAGCGCTTTTGTACCCTACGACCTAGAGAAAAACCCCTGAATGATTTTTTTACATAGCATTTGGGGTTTGTCGTTTTTTTCGGGCTATACCCCCGCCCATGGTATATTTGACACATTTCAAACACATGGTATTGGGTGTGTCTAAACATTAGGATCCTTTTGGAGCTTCTAAAATCTCCGGGGTGCTAGCACCTAGATGCATGGGGGTGTGTTGTTCTCGACATCGCTGGGATGAATGACTTTTTAGCCCACCTAAAAAAAATAGTTTTATGAAAGGCCTTTAAGATTAGGAGTCGTAAGACACAATATTATTGTTGGGGGGTAGGCATCTGTTTTGCAGGCTAGTGTAAACCTTGGTTTCAAACGACCCACCAGGCATGCATGGGTATTTTTTTAACAAACAACCCGCCCCCCTTTTTCTGTTTTTGAAACACACACACACACACACACACACACAGCCACTACAGAAAACTCCCTCACGCACATGCGCGCGCACATGGCTTTTTCCGCAAGATTTTTCTCAGGGACAGACTGCGCTAAGAGTGAACAAACGCGAGAGTTCATAACGTGGTGAGATTCTGATTTTAAAACCATTTATTTCATTCAAAATATTTAGTACATACATTTTATATCGTTACATTCTTAAGGTATTTTACGATGCCTTTCTTACAGATCCTGGGAGCTTATGCAACCAACCGCCATTGTCCGTGTCGAGTTCACCCTCAAAAGGCAAGGCTCTCTTGCTATGTCCATCAACACATGGTAAGTTTTCACTCCAGGGGTAGATCCGCCGTCGGGCCTTTTGGTCTTGACTCTGTCTCAAGGAAAGCCTCGCCCAGCGCTTTAACTGTTCCCCATTTTGGAAGAGAATGTCCAGCTTATTCATAAGTGTTATGAAAATTGGATAATCCACCCATTTAAAACTAAACACAGGAATAAAAAAGTTTACATGTTTGCGGGCTCTGGAAGCTACCGGAGAATTGACAGACTTTGTAGCATTAGCCTTATCATAAAGGTCACAGGCTAAAATTGTCACTTTGTTGTCAGGGCTATAGTCCATTGAAGCAATTCTTAGAGCCTTGAGATCACTGCGGCCGCAGACCTGTTCTTCCAACGCATATCCTGGCACATTTGTAACACTTAGGACCTGTTCAATTTTACAAAGAGCCAGCCTGATGTTTAGCCATTCTCTCATCCCCAGAGCCGGGGGAAAACTCCCAGGTTTTGCAGGATAAAGGGGTTTGGGTCCACGGTCTGTGAATATCTTTACCGTAGAATCCTCCGGGTGGAATATGTAAGACATGTGGCCCTCACTCGTACCCAAAAATCCTTTAAAACATTCTGGAGCTTCACACAGAACTTCTTCAAGGCTTTGGTCACTGGGTTCATGACAAGCCGAGCATAACATCCCTAAAATTGGCATAGGTGTCATTTTGTTTAATATTCAGGGGGGTTATCATGTACAGTCTTAAACAGGTATTGTTCAGCGGCTTTATAAGGGGCCTTAACCAACCCAAACCGTGAGAAACAGTAACAGGTTGACCTGACACATGGTCACTTACTCAACCCCACCAACCCCCCTGGGCATGCACCCTTCTACATGACATAGGGTCATAAATCATTACATAGGGTCATAAATCAGGCTTGGGTCATCAATCATTAACGGCCTGTCAAAGGGACCCTTACTCACCCCATAGCCCCCCACCTAACCAGGCTTGTCTATCAGGGCTTGGTCATCAATCATTAACGGCCTGTCAAATGGACCCTTACTCACCCCCATAGCCCCCACCTAACCAGGCTTGCCTGACCAGAAGACATGCACACGTCATCACTCACATAGGGTTCACATAGAGTTCACATAGGGTCATCAATCAAAATTTTGACCCGTGACATCTACTCTA
>NW_022265321.1:0-15017 GCF_002021735.2 Oncorhynchus kisutch
TAACAGCAGGATGGATGTCTCTAACAGCAGGATGTCTCTACAGCAGGAGGATGTCTCTAACAGCAGGATGTCTCTAACAGCAGGATGGATGTCTCTAACAGCAGGATGTCTCTAACAGCAGGATGTCTCTAACAGCAGGATGTCTCTAACAGCAGGATGTCTCTAACAGCAGGATGGATGTCTCTAACAGCAGGATGATGTCTCTAACAGCAGGATGGATGTCTCTAACAGCAGGATGGATGTCTCCAACAGCAGGATGGATGTCTCTAACCAGGATGGATGTCTCTAACAGCAGGATGGATGTCTCTAACAGCAGGATGTCTCTAACAGCAGGATGTCTCTAACAGCAGGATGTCTCTAACAGCAGGATGTCTCTAACAGCAGGATGTCTCTAACAGCAGGATGGATGTCTCTAACAGCAGGATGATCTCTAACAGCAGGATGGATGTCTCTAACAGCAGGATGGATGTCTCTAACAGCAGGATGGATGTCTCTAACAGCAGGATGGATGTCTCTACAGCAGGATGGATGTCTCTAACAGCAGGATGGATGTCTCTAACAGCAGGATGTCTCTAACAGCAGGATGGATGTCTCTAACAGCAGGATGGATGTCTCTAACAGCAGGATGTCTCTAACAGCAGGATGGATGTCTCTAACAGCAGGATGATGTCTCTAACAGCAGGATGGATGTCTCTAACAGCAGGATGGATGTCTCTAACAGCAGGATGGATGTCTCTAACAGCAGGATGGATGTCTCTAACAGCAGGATGGATGTCTCTAACAGCAGGATGGATGTCTGTAACAGCAGGATTTCTCTAATAGCAGGATGGATGTCTCTAACAGCAGGATGGATGTCTCTAACAGCAGGATGTGTATAAGAGACAGGGATGGATGTCTCTAACAGCAGGATGTCTCTAACAGCAGGATGGATGTCTCTAACCAGGATGGATGTCTCTAACAGCAGGATGGATGTCTCTAACAGCAGGATGGATGTCTCTAACAGCAGGATGGATGTCTCTAACAGCAGGATGGATGTCTCTAACAGCAGGATGGATGTCTCTAACAGCAGGATGTCTCTAACAGCAGGATGGATGTCTCTAACAGCAGGATGGATGTCTCTAACAGCAGGATGGATGTCTCTAACAGCAGGATGGATGTCTCTAACAGCAGGATGGATGTCTCTAACAGCAGGATGTCTCTAACAGCAGGATGGATGTCTCTAACAGCAGGATGGATGTCTCAAACAGCAGGATGTCTCTAACAGCAGGATGGATGTCTCTAACAGCAGGATGGATGTCTCTAACAGCAGGATGGATGTCTCTAACAGCAGGATGGATGTCTCCAACAGCAGGATGACTGTCTCTAACAGCAGGATGGATGTCTCTAACAGCAGGATGGATGTCTCTAACAGCAGGATGGATGTCTCTAACAGCAGGATGTCTCTAACAGCAGGATGGATGTCTCTAACAGCAGGATGGATGTCTCTAACAGCAGGATGTCTCTAACAGCAGGATGGATGTCTCCAACAGCAGGATGTCTATAACAGCAGGATGGATGTCTCTAACAGCAGGATGGATGTCTCTAACAGCAGGATGGATGTCTCTAACAGCAGGATGGATGTCTCTAACAGCAGGATAGATGTCTCTAACAGCAGGATGATGTCTCTAACAGCAGGATGGATGTCTCTAACAGCAGGATGTCTCTAACAGCAGGATGGATGTCTCCAACAGCAGGATGGATGTCTCTAACAGCAGGATGTCTCTAACAGCAGGATGTCTCTAACAGCAGGATGTCTCTAACAGCAGGATGTCTCTAACAGCAGGATGTCTCTAACAGCAGGATGTCTCTAACAGCAGGATGGATGTCTCTAACAGCAGGATGGATGTCTCTAACAGCAGGATGGATGTCTCTAACAGCAGGATGGATGTCTCTAACAGCAGGATGGATGTCTCTAACAGCAGGATGTCTTTAACAGCAGGATGTCTCTAACAGCAGGATGGATGTCTCTAACAGCAGGATGGATGTCTCTAACAGCAGGATAGATGTCTCTAACAGCAGGATGGATGTCTCTAACAGCAGGATGGATGTCTCTAACAGCAGGATGATGTCTCTAACAGCAGGATGGATGTCTCTAACAGCAGGATGGATGTCTCTAACAGCAGGATGGATGTCTCTAACAGCAGGATGGATGTCTCTAACAGCAGGATGGATGTCTCCAACAGCAGGATGGATGTCTCAACAGCAGGATTTCTTTAATAGCAGGATGGATGTCTCTAACAGCAGGATGGATGTCTCTAACAGCAGGATGATGTCTCTAACAGCAGGATGGATGTCTCTAACAGCAGGATGTCTCTAACAGCAGGATGTCTCTAACAGCAGGATGGATGTCTCTAACAGCAGGATGGATGTCTCTAACAGCAGGATGGATGTCTCTAACAGCAGGATGGATGTCTCTAACAGCAGGATGGATGTCTCCAACAGCAGGATGGATGTCTCTAACAGCAGGATGTCTCTAACATCAGGATGTCTCTAACATCAGGATGTCTCTAACAGCAGGATGTCTCTAACAGCAGGAATGTCTCTAACAGCAGGATGTATCTAACAGCAGGATGGATGTCTCTAACAGCAGGATGGATGTCTCTAACAGCAGGATGGATGTCTCTAACAGCAGGATGTCTCTAACAGCAGGATGGATGTCTCTAACAGCAGGATGGATGTCTCTAACAGCAGGATGGATGTCTCTAACAGCAGGATGTCTCTAACAGCAGGATGTCTCTAACAGCAGGATGTCTCTAACAGCAGGATGGATGTCTCTAACAGCAGGATGGATGTCTCTAACAGCAGGATGGATGTCTCTAACAGCAGGATAGATGTCTCTAACAGCAGGATGATGTCTCTAACAGCAGGATGGATGTCTCTAACAGCAGGATGGATGTCTCTAACAGCAGGATGGATGTCTCTAACAGCAGGATGGATGTCTCTAACAGCAGGATGGATGTCTCTAACAGCAGGATGTCTCTCTAACAGCAGGATGGATGTCTCTAACAGCAGGATGGATGTCTCTAACAGCAGGATGTCTCTAACAGCAGGATGGATGTCTCCAACAGCAGGATGTCTCCAACAGCAGGATGTCTCTAACAGCAGGATGGATGTCTCTAACAGCAGGATGGATGTCTCTAACAGCAGGATTATGTCTCTAACAGCAGGATGGATGTCTCTAACAGCAGGATGGATGTCTCTAACAGCAGGATGTCTCTAACAGCAGGATGGATGTCTCCAACAGCAGGATGTCTCTAACAGCAGGATGGATGTCTCTAACAGCAGGATGGATGTCTCTAACAGCAGGATGGATGTCTCTAACAGCAGGATGGATGTCTCTAACAGCAGGATGGATGTCTCTAACAGCAGGATGGATGTCTCTAACAGCAGGATGGATGTCTCTAACAGCAGGATGTCTCTAACAGCAGGATGGATGTCTCTAACAGCAGGATGGATGTCTCTAACAGCAGGATGGATGTCTCTAACAGCAGGATGGATGTCTCTAACAGCAGGATGTCTCTAACAGCAGGATGGATGTCTCTAACAGCAGGATGGATGTCTCAAACAGCAGGATGTCTCTAACAGCAGGATGGATGTCTCTAACAGCAGGATTATGTCTCTAACAGCAGGATGGATGTCTCTAACAGCAGGATGGATGTCTCAACAGCAGGATGACTGTCTCTAACAGCAGGATGGATGTCTCTAACAGCAGGATGGATGTCTCTAACAGCAGGATGATGTCTCTAACAGCAGGATGTCTCTAACAGCAGGATGGATGTCTCTAACAGCAGGATGATTCTCTAACAGCAGGATGTCTCTAACAGCAGGATGGATGTCTCTAACAGCAGGATGGATGTCTCTAACAGCAGGATGGATGTCTCTAACAGCAGGATGGATGTCTCTAACAGCAGGATGGATGTCTCTAACAGCAGGATGGATGTCTCTAACAGCAGGATGGATGTCTCTAACAGCAGGATGTCTCTAACAGCAGGATGGATGTCTCTAACAGCAGGATGGATGTCTCTAACAGCAGGATGTCTCTAACAGCAGGATGTCTCTAACAGCAGGATGTCTCTAACAGCAGGATGTCTCTAACAGCAGGATGTCTCTAACAGCAGGATGTCTCTAACAGCAGGATGGATGTCTCTAACAGCAGGATGGATGTCTCTAACAGCAGGATGGATGTCTCTAACAGCAGGATGGATGTCTAACAGCAGGATGGATGTCTCTAACAGCAGGATGTCTTAACAACAGCAGGATGTCTCTAACAGCTGGATGGATGTCTCTAACAGCAGGATGGATGTCTCTAACAGCAGGATAGATGTCTCTAACAGCAGGATGGATGTCTCTAACAGCAGGATGGATGTCTCTAACAGCAGGATGATGTCTCTAACAGCAGGATGGATGTCTCTAACAGCAGGATGGATGTCTCCAACAGCAGGATGGATGTCTCTAACAGCAGGATGGATGTCTCTAACAGCAGGATGGATGTCTCCAACAGCAGGATGGATGTCTCAACAGCAGGATTTCTTTAATAGCAGGATGGATGTCTCTAACAGCAGGATGGATGTCTCTAACAGCAGGATGTCTCTAACAGCAGGATGGATGTCTCCAACAGCAGGATGTCTCCAACAGCAGGATGTCTCTAACAGCAGGATGGATGTCTCTAACAGCAGGATGGATGTCTCTAACAGCAGGATGGATGTCTCTAACAGCAGGATGGATGTCTCTAACAGCAGGATGGATGTCTCCAACAGCAGGATGGATGTCTCCAACAGCAGGATGGATGTCTCTAACATCAGGATGTCTCTAACATCAGGATGTCTCTAACATCAGGATGTCTCTAACAGCAGGATGTCTCTAACAGCAGAATGTCTCTAACAGCAGGATGTATCTAACAGCAGGATGGATGTCTCTAACAGCAGGATGGATGTCTCTAACAGCAGGATGGATGTCTCTAACAGCAGGATGTCTCTAACAGCAGGATGGATGTCTCTAACAGCAGGATGGATGTCTCTAACAGCAGGATGGATGTCTCTAACAGCAGGATGTCTCTAACAGCAGGATGTCTCTAACAGCAGGATGTCTCTAACAGCAGGATGGATGTCTCTAACAGCAGGATGGATGTCTCTAACAGCAGGATGGATGTCTCTAACAGCAGGATGATGTCTCTAACAGCAGGATGTGTCTCTAACAGCAGGATGGATGTCTCTAACAGCAGGATGGATGTCTCTAACAGCAGGATGGATGTCTCTAACAGCAGGATGGATGTCTCTAACAGCAGATGGATGTCTCTAACAGCAGGATTTCTCTAATAGCAGGATGGATGTCTCTAACAGCAGGATGGATGTCTCTAACAGCAGGATGTCTCTAACAGCAGGATGGATGTCTCCAACAGCAGGATGTCTCCAACAGCAGGATGTCTCTAACAGCAGGATGGATGTCTCTAACAGCAGGATGGATGTCTCTAACAGCAGGATGGATGTCTCTAACAGCAGGATGGATGTCTCTAACAGCAGGATGGATGTCTCTAACAGCAGGATGTCTCTAACAGCAGGATGGATGTCTCTAACAGCAGGATGGATGTCTCTAACAGCAGGATGTCTCTAACAGCAGGATGGATGTCTCTAACAGCAGGATGTCTCTAACAGCAGGATGTCTCTAACAGCAGGATGTCTCTAACAGCAGGATGGATGTCTCTAACAGCAGGATGGATGTCTCTAACAGCAGGATGGATGTCTCTAACAGCAGGATGGATGTCTCTAACAGCAGGATGGATGTCTCTAACAGCAGGATGTCTCTAACAGCAGGATGTCTCTAACAGCAGGATGGATGTCTCTAACAGCAGGATGGATGTCTCTAACAGCAGGATGGATGTCTCTAACAGCAGGATGGATGTCTCTAACAGCAGGATGATGTCTCTAACAGCAGGATGATGTCTCTAACAGCAGGATGGATGTCTCTAACAGCAGGATGGATGTCTCCAACAGCAGGATGGATGTCTCTAACAGCAGGATGGATGTCTCTAACAGCAGGATGGATGTCTCTAACAGCAGGATGGATGTCTCTAACAGCAGGATTTCTCTAATAGCAGGATGGATGTCTCTAACAGCAGGATGGATGTCTCTAACAGCAGGATGTCTCTAACAGCAGGATGGATGTCTCTAACAGCAGGATGTCTCTAACAGCAGGATGTCTCTAACAGCAGGATGGATGTCTCTAACAGCAGGATGGATGTCTAACAGCAGGATGGATGTCTCTAACAGCAGGATGGATGTCTCTAACAGCAGGATGGATGTCTCTAACAGCAGGATGGATGTCTCTAACAGCAGGATGGATGTCTCTAACAGCAGGATGTCTCTAACAGCAGGATGTCTCTAACAGCAGGATGTCTCTAACAGCAGGATGTCTCTAACAGCAGGATGTCTCTAACAGCAGGATGTCTCTAACAGCAGGATGGATGTCTCTAACAGCAGGATGGATGTCTCTAACAGCAGGATGGATGTCTCTAACAGCAGGATGTCTCTAACAGCAGGATGGATGTCTCTAACAGCAGGATGGATGTCTCTAACAGCAGGATGGATGTCTCTAACAGCAGGATGATGTCTCTAACAGCAGGATGGATGTCTCTAACAGCAGGATGATGTCTCTAACAGCAGGATGATGTCTCTAACAGCAGGATGGATGTCTCTAACAGCAGGATGGATGTCTCTAACAGCAGATGGATGTCTCTAACAGCAGGATGGATGTCTCTAACAGCAGGATGGATGTCTCTAACAGCAGGATGTCTCTAACAGCAGGATGGATGTCTCTAACAGCAGGATGGATGTCTCTAACAGCAGGATGTCTCTAACAGCAGGATGGATGTCTCAACAGCAGGATGTCTCTAACAGCAGGATGTCTCTAACAGCAGGATGGATGTCTCTAACAGCAGGATGGATGTCTCTAACAGCAGGATGTCTCTAACAGCAGGATGGATGTCTCTAACAGCAGGATGGATGTCTCTAACAGCAGGATGATGTCTCTAACAGCAGGATGGATGTCTCTAACAGCAGGATGGATGTCTCTAACAGCAGGATGGATGTCTCTAACAGCAGGATGGATGTCTCTAACAGCAGGATGGATGTCTCTAACAGCAGGATGTCTCTAACAGCAGGATGGATGTCTCTAACAGCAGGATGGATGTCTCTAACAGCAGGATGTCTCTAACAGCAGGATGGATGTCTCTAACAGCAGGATGTCTCTAACAGCAGGATGTCTCTAACAGCAGGATGGATGTCTCTAACAGCAGGATGGATGTCTCTAACAGCAGGATGTCTCTAACAGCAGGATGGATGTCTCTAACAGCAGGATGGATGTCTCTAACAGCAGGATGTCTCTAACAGCAGGATGGATGTCTCTAACAGCAGGATGTCTCTAACAGCAGGATGTCTCTAACAGCAGGATGGATGTCTCTAACAGCAGGATGGATGTCTCTAACAGCAGGATGGATGTCTCTAACAGCAGGATGGATGTCTCTAACAGCAGGATGGATGTCTCTAACAGCAGGATGGATGTCTCTAACAGCAGGATGGATGTCTCTAACAGCAGGATGTCTCTAACAGCAGGATGTCTCTAACAGCAGGATGTCTCTAACAGCAGGATGTCTCTAACAGCAGGATGTCTCTAACAGCAGGATGTCTCTAACAGCAGGATGGATGTCTCTAACAGCAGGATGGATGTCTCTAACAGCAGGATGGATGTCTCTAACAGCAGGATGTCTCTAACAGCAGGATGGATGTCTCTAACAGCAGGATGGATGTCTCTAACAGCAGGATGGATGTCTCTAACAGCAGGATGGATGTCTCTAACAGCAGGATGGATGTCTCTAACAGCAGGATGGATGTCTCTAACAGCAGGATGATGTCTCTAACAGCAGGATGGATGTCTCTAACAGCAGGATGGATGTCTCTAACAGCAGGATGGATGTCTCTAACAGCAGGATGGATGTCTCTAACAGCAGGATGTCTCTAACAGCAGGATGGATGTCTCTAACAGCAGGATGGATGTCTCTAACAGCAGGATGTCTCTAACAGCAGGATGGATGTCTCTAACAGCAGGATGTCTCTAACAGCAGGATGTCTCTAACAGCAGGATGGATGTCTCTAACAGCAGGATGGATGTCTCTAACAGCAGGATGGATGTCTCTAACAGCAGGATGGATGTCTCTAACAGCAGGATGGATGTCTCTAACAGCAGGATGTCTCTAACAGCAGGATGGATGTCTCTAACAGCAGGATGGATGTCTCTAACAGCAGGATGTCTCTAACAGCAGGATGGATGTCTCTAACAGCAGGATGTCTCTAACAGCAGGATGGATGTCTCTAACAGCAGGATGGATGTCTCTAACAGCAGGATGTCTCTAACAGCAGGATGTCTCTAACAGCAGGATGTCTCTAACAGCAGGATGTCTCTAACAGCAGGATGTCTCTAACAGCAGGATGGATGTCTCTAACAGCAGGATGGATGTCTCTAACAGCAGGATGGATGTCTCTAACAGCAGGATGGATGTCTCTAACAGCAGGATGGATGTCTCTAACAGCAGGATGGATGTCTCTAACAGCAGGATGGATGTCTCTAACAGCAGGATGTCTCTAACAGCAGGATGTCTCTAACAGCAGGATGTCTCTAACAGCAGGATGGATGTCTCTAACAGCAGGATGGATGTCTCTAACAGCAGGATGGATGTCTCTAACAGCAGGATGGATGTCTCTAACAGCAGGATGGATGTCTCTAACAGCAGGATGGATGTCTCTAACAGCAGGATGGATGTCTCTAACAGCAGGATGTGTCTCTAACAGCAGGATGTCTCTAACAGCAGGATGTCTCTAACAGCAGGATGTCTCTAACAGCAGGATGTCTCTAACAGCAGGATGTCTCTAAACAGCAGGATGGATGTCTCTAACAGCAGGATGGATGTCTCTAACAGCAGGATGTGTCTCTAACAGCAGGATGTCTCTAACAGCAGGATGGATGTCTCTAACAGCAGGATGGATGTCTCTAACAGCAGGATGTCTCTAACAGCAGGATGTCTCTAACAGCAGGATGTCTCTAACAGCAGGATGTCTCTAACAGCAGGATGTCTCTAACAGCAGGATGGATGTCTCTAACAGCAGGATGGATGTCTCTAACAGCAGGATGATGTCTCTAACAGCAGGATGGATGTCTCTAACAGCAGGATGGATGTCTCTAACAGCAGGATGGATGTCTCCAACAGCAGGATGGATGTCTCTAACAGCAGGATGTCTCTAACAGCAGGATGTCTCTAACAGCAGGATGTCTCTAACAGCAGGATGGATGTCTCTAACAGCAGGATGGATGTCTCTAACAGCAGGATGGATGTCTCTAACAGCAGGATGGATGTCTCTAACAGCAGGATGGATGTCTCTAACAGCAGGATGGATGTCTCTAACAGCAGGATGGATGTCTCTAACATCAGGATGTCTCTAACATCAGGATGTCTCTAACATCAGGATGTCTCTAACATCAGGATGTCTCTAACAGCAGGATGTCTCTAACAGCAGAATGTCTCTAACAGCAGGATGTATCTAACAGCAGGATGGATGTCTCTAACAGCAGGATGGATGTCTCTAACAGCAGGATGGAAACAGCAGGATCTCTAACAGCAGGATGTCTCTAACAGCAGGATGGATGTCTCTAAAAGCAGGATGGATGTCTCTAACAGCAGGATGGATGTCTCTAACAGCAGGATGTCTCTAACAGCAGGATGTCTCTAACAGCAGGATGTCTCTAACAGCAGGATGGATGTCTCTAACAGCAGGATGGATGTCTCTAACAGCAGGATGGATGTCTCTAACAGCAGGATGTCTCTAACAGCAGGATGATGTCTCTAACAGCAGGATGGATGTCTCTAACAGCAGGATGGATGTCTCTAACAGCAGGATGGATGTCTCTAACAGCAGGATGGATGTCTCTAACAGCAGGATGGATGTCTCTAACAGCAGGATGTCTCTAACAGCAGGATGGATGTCTCTAACAGCAGGATGGATGTCTCTAACAGCAGGATGTCTCTAACAGCAGGATGGATGTCTCTAACAGCAGGATGTCTCTAACAGCAGGATGTCTCTAACAGCAGGATGGATGTCTCTAACAGCAGGATGGATGTCTCTAACAGCAGGATGGATGTCTCTAACAGCAGGATGGATGTCTCTAACAGCAGGATGGATGTCTCTAACAGCAGGATGTCTCTAAACAGCAGGATGGATGTCTCTAACAGCAGGATGGATGTCTCTAACAGCAGGATGTCTCTAACAGCAGGATGGATGTCTCTAACAGCAGGATGTCTCTAACAGCAGGATGGATGTCTCTAACAGCAGGATGGATGTCTCTAACAGCAGGATGTCTCTAACAGCAGGATGTCTCTAACAGCAGGATGTCTCTAACAGCAGGATGTCTCTAACAGCAGGATGTCTCTAACAGCAGGATGGATGTCTCTAACAGCAGGATGGATGTCTCTAACAGCAGGATGGATGTCTCTAACAGCAGGATGGATGTCTCTAACAGCAGGATGGATGTCTCTAACAGCAGGATGGATGTCTCCAACAGCAGGATGGATGTCTCTAACAGCAGGATGTCTCTAACAGCAGGATGTCTCTAACAACAGAATGTCTCTAACAGCAGGATGTCTCCAACAGCAGGATGGATGTCTCTAACAGCAGGATGGATGTCTCTAACAGCAGGATGGATGTCTCTAACAGCAGGATGGATGTCTCTAACAGCAGGATGGATGTCTCTAACAGCAGGATGGATGTCTCCAACAGCAGGATGGATGTCTCTAACAGCAGGATGGATGTCTCTAACAGCAGGATGTCTCTAACAGCAGGATGGATGTCTCTAACAGCAGGATGGATGTCTCTAACAGCAGGATGTCTCTAACAGCAGGATGGATGTCTCTAACAGCAGGATGATGTCTCTAACAGCAGGATGGATGTCTCTAACAGCAGGATGGATGTCTCCAACAGCAGGATGGATGTCTCTAACAGCAGGATGGATGTCTCTAACAGCAGGATGGATGTCTCTAACAGCAGGATGGATGTCTCTAACAGCAGGATTTCTCTAATAGCATGATGGATGTCTCTAACAGCAGGATGGATTTCTCTAACAGCAGGATGTCTCTAACAGCAGGATGGATGTCTCCAACAGCAGGATGTCTATAACAGCAGGATGGATGTCTCTAACAGCAGGATGGATGTCTCTGACAGCAGGATGGATGTCTCTAACAGCAGGATGGATGTCTCTAACAGCAGGATGGATGTCTCTAACAGCAGGATGGATGTCTCTAACAGCAGGATGGATGTCTCCAACAGCAGGATGGATGTCTCTAACAGCAGGATGGATGTCTCAACAGCAGGATTTCTTTAAAAGCAGGATGGATGTCTCTAACAGCAGGATGGATGTCTCTAACAGCAGGATGTCTCTAACAGCAGGATGGATGTCTCTAACAGCAGGATGGATGTCTCCAACAGCAGGATGTCTCCAACAGCAGGATGTCTCTAACAGCAGGATGGATGTCTCTAACAGCAGGATGGATGTCTCTAACAGCAGGATGGATGTCTCTAACAGCAGGATGGATGTCTCTAACAGCAGGATGGATGTCTCTAACAGCAGGATGGATGTCTCTAACAGCAGGATGGATGTCTCTAACAGCAGGATGGATGTCTCTAAAGCAGGATGGATGTCTCTAACAGCAGGATGGATGTCTCTAACAGCAGGATGTCTCTAACAGCAGGATGTCTCTAACAGCAGAATGTCTCTAACAGCAGGATGTATCTAACAGCAGGATGGATGTCTCTAACAGCAGGATGGATGTCTCTAACAGCAGGATGGATGTCTCTAACAGCAGGATGGATGTCTCTAACAGCAGGATGTCTCTAACAGCAGGATGTCTCTAACAGCAGGATGTCTCTAACAGCAGGATGGATGTCTCTAACAGCAGGATAGATGTCTCTAACAGCAGGATGGATGTCTCTAACAGCAGGATGGATGTCTCTAACAGCAGGATGATGTCTCTAACAGCAGGATGGATGTCTCTAACAGCAGGATGGATGTCTCTAACAGCAAGATGGATGTCTCTAACAGCAGGATGGATGTCTCTAACAGCAGGATGGATGTCTCTAACAGCAGGATTTCTCTAATAGCAGGATGGATGTCTCTAACAGCAGGATGGATGTCTCTAACAGCAGGATGTCTCTAACAGCAGGATGGATGTCTCCAACAGCAGGATGTCTCCAACAGCAGGATGTCTCTAACAGCAGGATGGATGTCTCTAACAGCAGGATGGATGTCTCTAACAGCAGGATGGATGTCTCTAACAGCAGGATGGATGTCTCTAACAGCAGGATGGATGTCTCTAACAGCAGGATGTCTCTAACAGCAGGATGGATGTCTCCAACAGCAGGATGGATGTCTCTAACAGCAGGATGTCTCTAACAGCAGGATGGATGTCTCTCTAACAGCAGGATGTCTCGAACAGCAGGATGGATGTCTCTAACAGCAGGATGTCTCTAACAGCAGGATGTCTCTAACAGCAGAATGTCTCTAACAGCAGGATGTCTCCAACAGCAGGATGGATGTCTCTAACAGCAGGATAGATGTCTCTAACAGCAGGATGGATGTCTCTAACAGCAGGGATGTCTCTAACAGCAGGATGGATGTCTCTAAAGCAGGATGGATGTCTCCAACAGCAGGATGGATGTCTCTAACAGCAGGATGTCTCTAACAGCAGGATGTCTCTAACAGCAGGATGTCTCTAACAACAGAATGTCTCTAACAGCAGGATGATCTCCAACAGCAGGATGGATGTCTCTAACAGCAGGATAGATGTCTCTAACAGCAGGATGGATGTCTCTAACAGCAGGATGGATGTCTCTAACAGCAGGATGGATGTCTCTAACAGCAGGATGGATGTCTCTAACAGCAGGATGGATGTCTCTAACAGCAGGATAGATGTCTCTAACAGCAGGATGTCTCTAACAGCAGGATGGATGTCTCTAACAGCAGGATGGATGTCTCAAACAGCAGGATGTCTCTAACAGCAGGATGGATGTCTCTAACAGCAGGATTGATGTCTCTAACAGCAGGATGGATGTCTCTAAGAGCAGGATGGATGTCTCTAACAGCAGGATGGATGTCTCTAACAGCAGGATGGATGTCTCTAACAGCAGGATGGATGTCTCTAACAGCAGGATGGATGTCTCTAACAGCAGGATGTCTCTAATAGCATGATGGATGTCTCTAACAGCAGGATGGATTTCTCTAACAGCAGGATGTCTCTAACAGCAGGATGGATGTCTCCAACAGCAGGATGTCTCTAACAGCAGGATGGATGTCTCTAACAGCAGGATGGATGTCTCTGACAGCAGGATGGATGTCTCTAACAGCAGGATGGATGTCTCTAACAGCAGGATGGATGTCTCTAACAGCAGGATGGATGTCTCTAACAGCAGGATGGATGTCTCTAACAGCAGGATGTCTCTAACAGCAGGATGGATGTCTCTAACAGCAGGATAGATGTCTCTAACAGCAGGATGGATGTCTCTAACAGCAGGATGGATGTCTCTAACAGCAGGATGATGTCTCTAACAGCAGGATGTCTCTAACAGCAGGATGGATGTCTCTAACAGCAGGATGGATGTCTAAACAGCAGGATGTCTCTAACAGCAGGATGGATGTCTCTAACAGCAGGATGTCTCTAACAGCAGGATGGATGTCTCTAACAGCAGGATGGATGTCTCTAACAGCAGGATGGATGTCTCTAACAGCAGGATGGATGTCTCTAACAGCAGGATGGATGTCTCTAACAGCAGGATGGATGTCTCTAACAGCAGGATGTCTCTAACAGCAGGATGGATGTCTCTAACAGCAGGATGGATGTCTCTAACAGCAGGATGTCTCTAACAGCAGGATGGATGTCTCTAACAGCAGGATGTCTCTAACAGCAGGATGGATGTCTCTAACAGCAGGATGGATGTCTCTAAGCAGGATGGATGTCTCTAACAGCAGGATGGATGTCTCTAACAGCAGGATGGATGTCTCTAACAGCAGGATGGATGTCTCTAACAGCAGGATGGATGTCTCTAACAGCAGGATGTCTCTAACAGCAGGATGGATGTCTCTAACAGCAGGATGGATGTCTCTAACAGCAGGATGGATGTCTCTAACAGCAGGATGGATGTCTCTAACAGCAGGATGGATGTCTAAACAGCAGGATGTCTCTAACAGCAGGATGGATGTCTCTAACAGCAGGATGGATGTCTCTAACAGCAGGATGTCTCTAACAGCAGGATGGATGTCTCTAACAGCAGGATATGTCTCTAACAGCAGGATGGATGTCTCTAACAGCAGGATGGATGTCTCTAACAGCAGTGATGTCTCTAACAGCAGGATGGATGTCTCTAACAGCAGGATGATGTCTCTAACAGCAGGATGGATGTCTCTAACAGCAGGATGTCTCTAACAGCAGGATGGATGTCTCTAACAGCAGGATGGATGTCTCTAACAGCAGGATGTCTCTAACAGCAGGATGGATGTCTCTAACAGCAGGAATGTCTCTAACAGCAGGATGGATGTCTCTAACAGCAGGATGATGTCTCTAACAGCAGGATGATGTCTCTAACAGCAGGATGGATGTCTCTAACAGCAGGATGGATGTCTCTAACAGCAGGATGGATGTCTCTAACAGCAGGATGGATGTCTCTAACAGCAGGATATCTCTAACAGCAGGATGGATGTCTCTAACAGCAGGATGGATGTCTCTAACAGCAGGATGTTCTCTAACAGCAGGATGTCTCTAACAGCAGGATGTCTCTAACAGCAGGATGTCTCTAACAGCAGGATTGTCTCTAACAGCAGGATGGATGTCTCTAACAGCAGGATGGATGTCTCTACACAGCAGGATGGATGTCTCTAACAGCAGGATG
>NW_022265322.1:0-5000 GCF_002021735.2 Oncorhynchus kisutch
GTGGTACTTTGTACTGGGTGTGGTACTTTGTACTGGGTTGTGTGACTTTGTACTGGTTGTGGTACTTTGTACTGGGTTGTGGTAACTTTTGTACTGGGTTGTGGTTACTTTGTACTGGGTTGTGGTACTTTGTGCTGGTTGTGGTACTTGTACTGGGTTGTGGTACTTTGTACTGGGTTGTGGTACTTTGTACTGGGTTGTGGTACTTTGTAACTGGGTTGTGGTACTTTGTACTGGGTTGTGGTACTTTGTACTGGGTTGTGGTACTTGTTATGGGTTGTGGTACTTTGTACTTGGTTGTGGTACTTTGTGGGTTGTGGTACTTTGTACTGGGTTGTGGTACTTTGTTACTGGGTTGTGGTACTTTGTACTGGGTTGTGGTACTTTGTACTGGGTTGTGGTACTTTGGTGCTTGGTTGTGGTACTTTGTACTGGGTTGTGGTACTTTACTGGGTTGTGGTACTTTGTACTGGGTTGTGGGTACTTTGTGCTGGGTTGTGGTACTTTGTACTGGTTGTGGTACTTTTGTACTGGGTGTGGTACTTTGTGCTGGGTTGTGGTACTTTGCTGGGTTGTGGTACTTTGTACTGGGTGGTGGTACTGTTGTACTGGTTGTGGTACTTGTACTGTGTTGTGGTACTTTGTACTGGGTTGTGGTACTTTGTACTGGGTTGTGGTACTTTGTACTGGGTTGTGGTACTTTTGTACTGGTTGTTTGTACTTTGTACTGGGTTGTGGTACTTGGTACTGGGTTGTGGTACTTTGTCTGGGTTGTGGTACTTTGTACTGGGTTGTGGGTACTTTTTACTTGGTTGTGGTACTTTGTACTGGGTTGTGGTACTTTGTGCTGGGTTGTGGTACTTTGTGCTGGGTTCTGGTACTTGTACTTGGGTTGTGGTACTTTGTACTGGGTTTGTGGTACTTTGTGACTGGGGGTTGTGGTACTTTGTACTTGGTTGTGGTACTTTGTACTGGGTTGTGGTACTTTGTACTGGTTGTGGTACTTTGTACTTGGTTGTGGTACTTTGTACTGTTGTGGTACTTTGTACTGGGTTGTGGTACTTTGTACTGGGTTGTGGTACTTTGTGCTGGGTTGTGGTACTTTGTACTGGGTTGTGGGGGTTACTTGTACTGGGTTGTGGTACTTTGTACTTGGTTGTGGTACTTTGTACTGGGTTGTGGTACTTTGTACTGGGTTGTGGTACTTGAACTTGGTTGTGGTACTTTGTACTGGGTTGTGGTACTTTGTACTGGGTTGTGGTACTTTGTACTGGGTTGTGGTACTTTGTGCTGGTTTGTGGTACTTTGTACTGGGTTGTGGTACTTTGTACTGGGTTGTGGTACTTTGTGCTGGTTGTGGTACTTTGTGCTGGTTGTGGTACTTTGTACTTGGTTGTGGTACTTTGTACTGGGTTGTGGTATAACTTGTACTGGTTTGTGGTTTGTGGTTGGGTACTTTGTACTGGGTTGTGGTACTTTGTACTGGGTTGTGGTACTTTGTGCTTGGTTGTGGTACTTTGTACTGGGTTGTGGTACTTTGTACTGGGTTGTGTACTTACTGGTTGTGGTACTTTGTGCTGGTTTGTGGTACTTTGTGCTGGGTTGTGGTACTTTGTACTGGGTTGTGGTACTTTGTACTGGGTTGTGGTACTTTGTACTGGGTTGTGGTACTTTGTACTGGTTGTGGTACTTTGTACTGGTTTGTGGTACTTTGTGCTGGTTGTGGTACTTTGTACTGGGTTGTGGTACTTTGTACTGGGTTGTGGTACTTTGTACTGGGTTGTGGTACTTTGTACTGGGTTGTGGTACTTTGTACTGGGTTGTGGTACTTTGTACTGGGTGTGGTACTTTGTACTGGGTTTGTGTACTTTGTACTGGGTTGTGGTACTTTGTACTGGGTGTGGTACTTTGTACTTGGTTGTGGTACTTTGTACTGGGTTGTGGTACTTTGTACTGGGTTGTGGTACTTTTACTGGGTTGTGGTACTTTGTGCTGGGTTGTGGTACTTTGTGCTGGGTTGTGGTACTTTGTACTGGTTGTGGTACTTTGTACTGGGTTGTGGTACTTTGTGCTGGGTTGTGGTACTTTGTACTGGGTTGTGGTACTTTGTGCTGGGTTGTGGTACTTTGTACTGGGTTGTGGTACTTTGTACTATGTTGTGGTACTTTGTACTGGGTTGTGGTACTTTGTTCTGGGTTGTGTACTTTGTACTGGGTTGTGGTACTTTGTACTGGGTTGTGGTACTTTGTACTGGTTGTGGTACTTTGTACTGGTTGTGGTACTTTGTACTGGGTTGTGGTACTTTGTACTATGTTGTGGTACTTTTTACTGGTTGTGGTACTTTGTACTGGGTTGTGGTACTTTGTGCTGGGTTGTGGTACTTTGTGCTGGGTTGTGGTACTTTGTACTGGGTTGTGGTACTTTGTACTGTTGTGTACTTTGTACTGGGTTGTGGTACTTTGTACTGGGTTGTGGTACTTTGTACTGGGTTGTGGTACTTTGTACTGGGTTGTGGTACTTTGAACTTGGTTGTGGTACTATGTACTGGGTTGTGGTACTTTGTACTGGGTTGTGGTACTTTGTACTGGTTGTGGTACTTTGTGCTGGGTTGTGGTACTTTGTACTGGGTTGTGGTACTTTGTACTGGGTTGTGGTACTTTGTGCTGGGTTGTGGTACTTTGTGCTGGGTTGTGGTACTTTGTGCTTGGTTGTGGTACTTTGTACTGGGTTGTACTGTCTATTTGTTGTACTGTACTGGGTTGTGGTACTTTGTACTGGTTGTGGTACTTTGTGCTTGGTTGTGGTACTTTGTACTGGGTTGTGGTACTTTGTACTGGGTTGTGGTACTTTGTACTGGGTTGTGGTACTTTGTGCTGGGTTGTGGTACTTTGTGCTGGGTTGTGGTACTTTGTACTGGGTTGTGGTACTTTGTGCTGGGTTGTGGTACTTTGTGCTAGGTTGTGGTACTTTGTGCTTGGTTGTGGTACTTTGTACTGGGTTGTGGTACTTTGTACTAGGTTGTGGTACTTTGTACTGGGTTGTGGTACTTTGTTCTTGGTTGTGGTACTTTGTACTGGGTTGTGGGACTTTGTACTGGGTTGTTGTACTTTGTACTGGGTTGTGGTACTTTGTACTGGGTTGTGGTACTTTGTACTGGGTTGTGGTACTTTGTACTATGTTGTGGTACTTTTTACTGGGTTGTGGTACTTTGTACTGGGTTGTGGTACTTTGTGCTGGGTTGTGGTACTTTGTGCTGGGTTCTGGTACTTTGTACTGGGTTGTGGTACTTTGTACTGGGTTGTGGTACTTTGTACTGGGTTGTGGTACTTTGTACTTGGTTGTGGTACTTTGTACTGGGTTGTGGTACTTTGTACTGGGTTGTGGTACTTTGAACTTGGTTGTGGTACTATGTACTGGTTGTGGTACTTTGTACTGGTTGTGGTACTTTGTACTGGGTTGTGGTACTTTGTGCTGGGTTGTGGTACTTTGTACTGGGTTGTGGTACTTTACTGGGTTGTGGTACTTTGTGCTGGTTGTGGTACTTTGTGCTGGGTTGTGGTACTTTGTGCTTGGTTGTGGTACTTTGTACTGGGTTGTGGTACTTGTACTGGGTTGTGGTACTTTGTACTGGGTTGTTGTACTTTGTACTGGGTTGTGGTACTTTGTACTGGGTTGTGGTACTTTGTACTGGGTTGTGGTACTTTGTACTGGGTTGTGGTACTTTGTACTGGGTTGTGGTACTTTGTGCTTGGTTGTGGTACTATGTACTGGTTGTGGTACTTTGTACTGGGTTGTGGTACTTGTGCTGGGTTGTGGTACTTTGTGCTGGGTTGTGGTACTTTGTGCTGGGTTGTGGTACTTTGTACTGGGTTGTGGTACTTTGTACTGGGTTGTGGTACTTTGTGCTGGGTTGTGGTACTTTGTGCTGGGTTGTGGTACTTTGTGCTGGGTTGTGGTACTTTGTACTGGGTTGTGATGTTGTGGTACTTTTGCTGGTTGTGGTACTTTGTACTGGGTTGTGGTACTTTGTACTGGGTTGTGCTACTTTGTACTGGGTTGTGGTACTTTGTACTGGGTTGTGGTACTTTGTGCTTGGTTGTGGTACTTTGTGTGGGTTGTGGTACTTTGTGCTGGGTTGTGGTACTTTGTACTGGGTTGTGATGTTGTGGTACTTTGTGCTTGGTTGTGGTACTTTGTACTGGGTTGTGGTACTTTGTACTGGGTTGTGGTACTTTGTACTGGGTTGTGCTACTTTGTACTGGGTTGTGGTACTTTGTACTGGGTTGTGGTACTTTATGCTGGGTTGTGGTACTTTGTGCTGGGTTGTGGTACTTTGTGCTGGGTTGTGGTACTTTGTACTGGGTTGTGGTACTTTGTACTGGGTTGTGGTACTTTGTACTGGTGTTGGGTACTTTGTACTTGGTTGTGGTACTTTGTACTGGGTTGTGGTACTTTGTACTGGGTTGTGGTACTTTGTGCTTGGTTGTGGTACTATGTACTGGGTTGTGGTACTTTGTACTGGGTTGTGGTACTTTGTACTGGGTTGTGGTACTTTGTGCTGGGTTGTGGTACTTTGTACTGGGTTGTGGTACTTTGTACTGGGTTGTGGTACTTTGTACTGGGTTGTGGTACTTTGTACTTGGTTGTGGTACTTTGTACTGGGTTGTGGTACTTTGTACTGGGTTGTGGTACTTTGTGCTTGGTTGTGGTACTATGTACTGGTTGTGGTACTTTGTACTGGGTTGTGGTACTTTGTACTGGGTTGTGGTACTTTGTGCTGGGTTGTGGTACTTTGTACTGGGTTGTGGTACTTTGTACTGGGTTGTGGTACTTTGTGCTGGGTTGTGGTACTTTGTGCTGGGTTGTGGTACTTTGTGCTTGGTTGTGGTACTTTGTATTGGGTTGTGGTACTTTGTACTATGTTGTGGTACTTTGTACTGGGTTGTGCTACTTTGTACTGGGTTGTGGTACTTTGTACTGGGTTGTGGTACTTTGTACTG